>NW_017259257.1:752317-773729 GCF_001594045.1 Atta colombica | reverse complement strand
ATATATATATATAGAATCTTAAAGTATATAATACACAGATGTCGATTTGCACCCCAAAATTTATTCCTCGACTTCATTTATCGCGTCAGGCTTCGTCACCCTTTTCTAATCCTCCCGATCGCGGAAGTAGCTCTCTGAATCTCTCATAGACGAAATTACCCTTCTCCAATGATGGGCGAGTGAGGGGAAAAATAAAGTAGGGAAGAGGAAAAGGGAAGATTCCCCGGGAGGATGAAAAAATATGAGGTGCTCGGTAACTTAACCCCTAGTCTCCCGTCTCTGCGGGGTCTCGCAGACCCCCAGCTTACTAACGTGGGTTTGGCTGGGCGGCATAAGAAAGGCGGCAGTAAAGCTAAAGGGGGGGAAGGTAAAGGAGGTACGGATGCGACGCGATGGTAGGACGTGGTTCTGAACTCGGCCCACGCCAGCGTCGCATGAGTGGAATTACCATTTACATAGCGTTATTATGTTTGCATATAATGTATGTACACATGTTAAATCAATTATTTAGAGAATAGCTTTCTCTCTCTCTCTCTCTCTCTCTCTCTCTCTCTCTCTCTCTCTCTCTCTCTTCCTTTCCCCCCCTCCCGATATTGCGGGAAACCAAGTGGTCCTCGAGAGAACGATAGAGAAGAGAGGAGGAGGAGGAGAGGGAGAAAGAGAGATAGTGAGGGGGAATTAGATTATTCAATATAGAATCTCTTCTTTCTTCGTTTCCTATCTTTCAACTTCCTTTCCCTCTCCTGCCAGCAGCACTCTTTGCATATGGATCTTGAATTTCAATTGTGCTTTTCAAGTTACATCCCCCTATTCTTTTGTTTCCACCTCGGCACTTCCCAAACCCATCCTCTTATCTATCTCTCTTCCCAATAGTCTCTCTCTCTCTCTCTCTCTCTCTCTCTCCTCGAGTTCTCTTTCTTCTTCTTCGTTTTCTCGTTTCTTGATGTTTTAGCATAAAAAAAGAGAAGAAGAAAGAGAGAAGCACTTATTAATATTTAAAGATGGGATCTTCTAAAAATTCATGCGAACATACGTGTGACAGAAAAACGATCTCATAAAAGCAATTACATAAATCCAGATAAAAGATACGAAAGAAATGCGGCAGAGAAGAAACCATTAGATGAATAATATATGAAAAATAATCAAGTAAAAAGAAGTAAACAAAAAAATTGACAAAAATGAATTACAATGCGACAATATTAAATGACTAAATTTCTCATATTTTAGCTTCCTGAATGTAAATTAGCTACGTATCACCATAAATAAGAACAAGAACGTAAATGATTAGCAAACGAAAAAGAAATAATGAAAATCAGAAACCAAGCTGTATCAATCATTTATGTTGGGATAAGGCCAATTCACCGAAATATTTATTTGTTTCCACATCGTAGTCCAACCAACCAAATCCAAATAAATAAGAACCATCTCCCTTTCCTCCATCATCTTTTATCCGTTCATAAATTTTCCCGGTAGATATTAACGGTGGATGATACGTGCAGCCGCGACGATGCAGCCTTCGTAGTGTAAAGCGGGCTTTAATTTATCTTACGACCCCCGTGCCGCGGCGCGTGCATGTGCCCATGAGAGAACGCGAGAGAGAGAGAGAGAGAGAGAGAGAGAGAGAGAGAGAGAAAGATAAAGAGCAGTTTCTGTATTAGCATGTAAATCACATCGTGTGAGGCTTTTTGGAATAGAAACCTTCCGTCCCAAACGCGACAGTGATAATCGAATTCTCTAATCTAAAACAACGAGAAGACGTGTTTGGCGACCGTGTGACTATGAGAGCTCGTCTCTCCCTTTTGCTTGATTCATTATTCCGTTCAATACACCTTGGCCTCTCTGCCAAACTCCTTTCTCTTTTCTTTTTTTTTCTCGCGGACTTAAGTTGCGTATTACTATGTAAATTGCTATCAGACCGCGATAATCAAATTAATCGTCCCAAATGATTGTCGGACAAAGTGAACCGTCCGATCGATCTGATTCCTTCAATCTCTTTGTCTTTCTCACTCTCTCTAGGTTTACATCATCAGGGAAGAAAAATAAATGGGCTTGACAACATGCTTTAGCCCGATTTCGCATCGTTCTTGATCATTTCTCATCGAATGCCAGAGTGATTCGGTTTCTTTCGTGTTTGCGCCGCGCACTGGTCCGGTTTTTCAAATTGCTGAATCTCACATCACTATGTAAATTAACGCATGATCTCTAACGAGGAGGCATCCCTATACCGCGATAATTAAATTAATCGATCTAAATGTACCGAAAAACCGTTTCCCTGTCCTAAGGAGGACCGAAAGAGGGAAAAGAATCGAACCGGACCGACTTCAATTCGGCCGATTATATTTCTCGTTATTCTTTTTAATTGGCTCAGCGCGATCTCACCGGTACGATCGGCAAAAAAAAAAAAGAGGATAAATATCTCGTTAGAATCGGGCGGGCTATATCGCGTCCCGTTCCTCTCGCCTACGCTTTATTATTTTTCTACTGCATCGTCGATTCGCCGAAGCGATCAACGAAAATCATCGGAAAATTGCCGCTGCCCGATGCCGCGTCGCGACGCTCTGCTTTTATCCGAGATTTATGCGGGTCAGTAATCCCGCATACCAATAATCCCCACATGCGAACGAGACGCGATCGGCACATATATATCCGGCTTAATCAACAACGCCGAGAAGAGGGGGAGGGGGGAGGGGGGGAATAATTCTCGATCGTCACAATTGTCGCCATAGACGAGAAATATTCCAAATATATATATAAGATCGAAGGACCATGAAAGGGCGGGGAAAACGTGAGACACCTCGTATATTTTCCTCATTCCGCGATTTGTCGGCCACCTGTCCGATCGGCAGTTTATACGGCTCGGTAATTTTCACATACCGAGAATATTAGATACACGTTGAAGCGTTCCTGCGGCTGCTACCACATGCGCACAAGTATTTACATGTGTATCTGTGTGTATACATGGTTGGTGCCCGATCGCGATGTGCCACGATTTTGCATGTGTCTTGTACACGTAAGTGCACAAGCGTTTCTCTCCTTTGCTTGGTATACACGCTGCGAGCACGATTTATCGAGAGAGAGAGAGAGAGAGAGAGAGAGAGAGAGAGAGAGACAAGGAGATCAGTTAATGCGTGCCAAGAATCTATTACCAAGCTCCCAATATTATAATTATTCTATTAACGATTCACATTATGCTTCTTTTTATGGACGAGTAATGGCGAATATAATTATTTTTTCTGCTTTTTCCTTTCGTCTCTTTTTGTTCTCGTTCCTTATGCTACTGATTCTTCCGCGACTTGATATAAAGCCTTCCATAAAAGTGTCTTTGTCGGAGAACATATCCTTGGAATTCGGATGACGAATCGAGTTTCAGTCTACAAACATGTTCGATTAATCGTACGATGTGTTCTCCAGAAGGTAGTACTTGTTTTATAAATTATTTTAGCATGTCACTGATAATGAATATAATCAAGAACTTGGAAATGGGAAACAGATAAAAATCAAGATTATCAACTTTGATACATCCAATCGCAAAAAGCTACTTAATTGCATGCAACAAAAAGTCTCATGTAATAAATAATGCAACGCTATGTCGTGATTTTTACTAATATATAGCGGTATGGAATTTTATTAACAATTAACCTTCAAAATAAGTGGATTCGAATGGACGAAGACACTGGCGATTCGTAGAAATAATTATAAAATAGAATCGCGGGATTCGATTGAGTCACGGCGATGACCATTCACGCAGATATAATTTCCTTTAAAAAAAAAAAAAAAAAAAAAAAACGCGATATTGATCAGGAAAGACTGGTCGGTTCGTTCGAGGAGTCGTTAATCAGCACGATGAGGGCGATGAGAGGGTTCATTAGCAAAACGTTCGTTCTCGCGGTCGAAGGAGATATTTGCGGTTTCTCCTTCCTTTCGCTCTCTTTCTTTCTCTTTTTCTCTCTTTCTTTCAGCCGGTCGACGTTCCCAGGAATCTTTCAATTCTCGCTTATAGGGTGGGGTATATCCTCGCATGCGTTGTTAAAACCGAGATTTTATGACACGATCTTAAATAACGAGGAACCTGAGTCAGCGCTGCGCATAAGTTATCTCGTTTCGTTTCTCTCTCGAATCATCACCGGTCGAGTTCCATCAACGGTGACCTCGGTGGTCCACGTAATGGAAACGGCGAATGATCTTGTCAAAGTACATCCAAATCTCGGATCATCCAAAGTATCTTGATGTTTGATAGTCGATGATATCGTTGACGCAGTTATTACAGAGTTTCTTGTAATGCACCCTCGAATAAATAAACGAGACAATAAACGTTTCGGAACTTAGTACGGTAATCCAAAAGTTTACAGAAAGTATCGATACGATAATGACGCGTTTTATATGACACTACATGAGCGCAGAGAGTTATTTCTCGAGCTAAAGTTTTAACGCATTAAGATCAATGTAACAGTCGGATTAGCGAAATTTGAAACATGGCCATGTTAAAATCTCGAAACCTCGATGTTTTCTCGTACATTCGCGCTCGTTAAATTCATAACGTTTATTACCATATGCGACATTAAATGCTTCGTATTAAAAGCGAGTTCACGAATGCAACCGGCTCGCCACCTAAACAGAGCAACTATTACGCAGTCTTAGAAATGCACTTACGCGCACCTGATTGTGTTCCGCACGAATACGACGCCAAACTCGTTTCGATACACGTGAGACCTTCGTGCCTGATCCGGCCGTTCCGCTTATTCGCTGAACCCGAACCTTATAACGTTTTCGAGTGCAGCATAGTTGAACCCAACCCAGGTCGAATTAATGACGTCATATGCTCTATTTTGATTTTTGATTGAACGAGATCATGGTACTTTCGAATTAACCTGAGTTAGATTCAAACTTACTGTACTCGAAAACGCTATAGTTTTCTATAGATTAGTTAGTTGCAGTATATCACGTTAATGCCATTCAATGTGTCGCCCTCGACAGTAGAGTTTTCATCTCGATTAAGAATTATTCTCTTTTTTTGATGTACGGAAGAGGAAATATCATTCTATGCATCGCGACACAAGTCAAGGCTTATCTTGGGTTGGGTCTCTAAGAGACCCAACTTGGAAAACGTGAATGAATTATTTAGAATGTCAACTTGTTCATTTGACGCATATAACTGACTACAGTCTCAAGAAATGTCTCACTACAGTCTGACGATACTCGCTACAGTCTTCCTTACTCTAGTCGTACATGTTCAAGTATTGTTCGCTTTGAAACAAAACGTACTTACTGTACTAGATATCTTATTTACAATATCATTATAACGGTGCTGGTTGTGTTCGAAAGGAGCAAGAAACATATATTCAAAAGGATAGACATAGTCGCGAGAAGAGATGGAGGATCCAACAGCGGTGAGAAATCACTCGTTTCTTTTTTCCAACTCTTCCTTTTTTCGCAGGTGCGACGGCTGCGGCAACGGCTGCTGCTACTGCTTCTGCTGCTGCTAGATGACGGAGGGAAGTCACAAATTTTTTCATTAATATGCAGTGAGACACTCCTAACTCCCTGCTGCTCGGAAAAGGTAATGTAGTAGCGGAGGCAAAAAGGGAGAAAATATCCGGAGCTCGCGCGGTATACTGTGCCAATTCGCGTGTGTGTGTGTGTGTGTGTGTGTGTGTGTGTGTGTGTGTGTGTGTGTGTGTGTGTAAATGAGGCGTGTTCGCACGCGCGCATAGGTGTAAGAGAGAAATAATGGTCTGCTAGGAAATGTAACTAGCTAACGCTCATGCTCTCGCCTCGTCGCGACGCCTCGAGAGACTTTATGAGGATGAAGAAGGGTAGAGAGACGCAACGAAGAAGAAACGAAAACGCGCTGTTAGACGGCGGCACATGCGGGAGGTGGTAAAAACAGAGGATGAAATATCTATATAAAATACCGGGCGCATCGGGCATATATACATCGATATACACCACTTTCCCGAAGCAATTCGTCTCGTTCGATCCTCGCATATTGTCTACCTAACAAATTGCAAACCTGCCTTTCTCACGTTTCGTAATAAAATTATTGAAAATATGAGTTTCACGAGATCAGTTTATTCTCGCAGGGATAACGTGAAAGAACAATATTGAAGCTGTCTAACTAATAATCAATCAATTTGAGAACATTTACATATTATGAATAAATTAAAGATTATAAGTTATTTATTTAATTTTTAATTAATCCTTAAATTTTTTTTTAATTTTCCATTCTTTTGAATTCTTCTTTAGTTGCTTACGTGGACAGTTTGATAAGTCAATGACCTTTTTAAAAGGAAGAGGACTGTATTAAAAAATAAGAGATAGAATTTTTATTTAAAAAAAAAAGGTAAAAAGAATTGACTTATCAAACTGTCCACGTATAAATTAAATTTGCAATTTACAGCACATATTTTATTCTTCTGCAACGTTATATCGCGAGTGCATATTAACGAGGCATTTAGCAATCAATTATGAACAAATTTAAATGTTGAAGCTGAAGAATCAAGCTTGACACTCCTGGCCTACAGCATCGAAGCTCTCGAGCTCACGGAAATTATACCGGTTTGAATACTTGCTCCTCTGAAATGGGGAAACACACGTAACACACGGGGTTAACGCAAATCGTTCGTCGTTGGCGTACTTCAAGCCCCGCTATTCGAAGCGTTTTACTGGGCGGCATGCCTAACTTCTCTATATATCTCTATACCTGTCTCTTCCTCTTCTTAACTGACGTCTTTCCTTCTTCTCTCTTTTCTTTCATCTCACTTGTGAGATTTTTCTCCGTGATTAAAATTTATGTTCAGTCGTGTACCCGGTGCGTGCATATCGCGTTTCGTCTCGCGCAATGCTCGTTTTGCATCAAGTTGCGCATACATTTAAAACGCGTTTACACATGCATACATTATAAACATGCGCACACGCACACGCGCGCGCGCGCGCGCGTAGAAAGATATACACATATATGTATCACGTATAGCGCCTCTCTTATTCTCGCACACGTTTTTCCCGCTTCACCCTGAGTTTGACAAGTTTATTTGTCTCTGCGGCGCGATCGAGCTGCATCTCGCCGTCATCGTCGTTGGAAAATCTACGAAGAGGAAACGCGCGACAAAGGGACCACCGATGACGGTTTCCTTTCAACGGAAGCGAAATTGCGGTGGTCCAGCTGCGGAAAGCTCGACCCAGTGTATTTATAGGAGTAAGATTGGCATTAAAAGGGGGAGGGCGACGAGAACGAGAGAGGCGCGGTTTCGTCCAATCATCTGACGAAACAAAAACCGTCGGGATGAAAAAATACTGATTTTTATTCTGGCAGGTTGTACTGGATCGTCCCTTTGTGGCCTGTGCCACAGCTTGGGCCACCGAGAGCAGATATTGCACGTCGCCAATGATATTGAATATTTAAATCGCATTGATATTTCACAAGAGAGAGAGAGAGAGAGAGAGAGAGAGAGAGAGAGAGAGAGAGAGACAGAGGAAAGAGTATACGACAGCGTCGAGTTAAAAATATGAAGTTTTTTTCGGCCGCCACAGAGCCGATTTGGAAGATCGACCGACAGTGTGATCGAACGCGTACGCTCTGTCTATCTATGGATATCGATCAAATCAATTTTCCAATGATATAAGTGAAACGTCGTATCCACGTTGATAGGTTTTCAATAACGATATTTGATAGCTTGAATATATTAATTTTTCAAGCATCCTATGTTCCTTTCTAATTGATACCTGAAATCGATTCGCGGTAATTTCAGTATCAACTATGGCTGCTACTTTTTCAACTTTGGTTTTTTTTTTAATATATAAAATGCGAAAGTCTTTTTTATTTTTATTGTAGAACTATAAAAAGAATGCTACTGGAAATATCATAAATAATTTTATATTAATGGAATACCGTGCTAACTTCGCAAATTCGCATAATGATGCAAAGAAACGTCGATTCGTAATACGGTCAATTTCGTGATAGATGCATTTTCGTTATGATGCATCTAGAGGGATACCATCGCAGATTCCTCTCTCTTTCTCTCTCTCCCTCTCTCTCTCGCTCTCTTTCCATGTCTTTCTCTCGTTTGAACGACGATACCATAGCGCTGTTCGGTCAATGAGAGTAGCCTACATTCGTCGTGTGATCTTTTCCTCGCGCATGGGCAACGCACACAAGGGAGGGCGAAAGGGGGGGAGGACCGGAACCATAAGCCCTCGCTTCCACCTTCACGTACACATGTATACGAAGAGAGCCAGGCACCATCCTTCCTTCTCTCTCTCTCTCTCTCTCTCTCTCTCTCTCTCTCTCTCTCTCTCCCGTTCTTCTCTTTACTTCTCAGATGATAGAGGACAAGTCCTACTCCATCCTTGTCGGACCGATAGGATGCTGCCAGGCTTTCTTCGTATACAGTCGGGGCCCAGGATCAGAGTAGTAGGTTGTACAGGTATGCATGCGGTGGGTTGGCCGGGGGCATTCCTGCGGCGTTGCCGCGTCTCTTACTCACCGTGCCCTGAAAGAGTGAGAGAGAGAGAGAGAGAGAGAGAGAGAGAGAGAGAGAGGAGAGGTAACAGCCGGGAGAGAAAGAAGGAATGAGAAAGGATGAGAGAAGGAGCCGAAGGAGGAAGGAGTAGAAGCGACGAGCTGGGCTCTCGCACGGCCACGAACGCAGCTCGAACGAGTCTTTCTGCCTTTTCGCGGAGGTAATCGAGTTTGCACGGGAAGAGGACTGCCTCTCTCGCGAGACCCGTTCCTGGCTACCGCCCGTCACCGCCGCTCCTTGCTCTCGATATCCCGATGTCGCTCCTGCACCGGGGAATCGCTAACTTCTTCACTACTGTCAAAGAGGAAAACTCACTCCGTCTCCCTATATTCCTGCAAAACGCATGAGACACTGCGAAAGAACATTGGAAACTTACACGTTATATGATGAGAGATGTAATGAAAAAGATCGCTCATACCGAGATTAGTTAAA
This sequence comes from Atta colombica, assembly GCF_001594045.1. Lineage (NCBI taxonomy): Eukaryota > Metazoa > Arthropoda > Insecta > Hymenoptera > Formicidae > Atta > Atta colombica. The sequence continues at coordinate 764,781 of NW_017259257.1, read as the reverse complement.
ATTTAATCAATCTCCTGAGGAGTTCACCAAGAAGAACAGCGTCGAGATAGCGATTAATGTATTTATGGTAAAGGAATCAGCGGAGAAATTAACGAGGAATGAAATGCGGGAGAGAAGAACGGAAAGAAACTTTTTCATCTATCGCAATTTCGATCTCCACTTCTGATTTCGCATCGGTTCTCGGCTAATGTCCGCTAATGTGTAATGAAATCGAATGAAAGTAAGTTTTCGAGTCTTGGAGTTGGAGTTTCGCCGGCTCTCTCGGCGATTGTATCGTCGGCGAGCAAAACGATGGACTCGCGTCTGCAGTAAATGAATTCGGAACACGAGTGGACGGTAGTAACGAACATGATACGTAGCGTTCGTGGGCCTTGCTTCGAGAAAGTAATTGAGTTTCGACTGCCGTATTACAGAACTGGGTTCATCTAAAATCATCGAAAGAACTCGATCGACTGCACGAAAAGGCACGGCTAAACTATATATAATTGAGAGGTTATTAGCAATTTAAGATAACTCTAATTTCATAGTTCATTTCTTATTTCAAGATCTTAAGTAATGTCTTAAGAAGCTAATACAGTTCTCTAATTAGTTCATGACATCTTAAGATTGTACTTAAAGCAGATTTAAATATAAAAATCAATCATAAACTGACTAAATCATACTGACCTAAAAATTTTTGTGAGTCATAAAGTATATACTTCTATTATTTCGTTTAAACGTAGATTTTAAGTGTTTTTAATTTTTAGGAAATGGACAGAGGAAGTGTGCATTCAAGACTTCACACAGTAAGCAGTTTAGCAATTTGGTCTCGCAAAATGTCATGCGTCGATGAAAAATTTTAAGTTCCGATAATTCGCGAGCTCTCGAAGCAAATGATATTCTCGAAGTAACGGTGCTGCGCACATGCTTATAAAGTTCGGGAACTAAGGTAATGATCGCGCAAGTGCGATCGAAGGATAAAGTTCACGAATGTTAACAGCAGCGGTGACGGCGATGGCGAAAGAGAAGAGCAGCGGGAAGCGTAAAGATATCGTGGGGGTAAGGATAACGAGAACCTCGCGTTTCGTGCGAGTCGAGGGAAACGAAGTTAGCCGCCTCCATCGGCAGACACGGTCCACTGGGAACGGATCCTTGGTAAGTTCCATTAAACGCGTTATGTACCGGGAGGGGGAGAAGAACTCCCGAGGAGCAGCCAGAGAAACTTGCCGCGGCTATGTCCGCGGTGACCGCGATCGCGCAGAATGTAATTTAAAGATCTCGAAACTGAAACAACCGAAATTTGCCAAGAACAAGAAATACGCGAATGGAGGGGAGAGGATCTTGATTATTATCTAGTCAAACAGATGGCTACTTACAACCCAAGATATTCTCTAAATTTGAATCAGTGAAATTCAACAATAGAAAAGGAAAGGAAGTTTGTGTAGTATAATTAAAACATCAATATTGGCACATTTCAATACTATATACATTGAATTTATATACTGAAATAAGATTAGCTAGATGAGATTACATTGATTAAATTACATTGATTAACTTCACTATGAATTCACTAATTACCAGTGATATAATTGGGACTAATGTGATTATCCACTGAGTCAGATTTAAAACATATATAAATTGATACAAATTATATTTTATGTAATATAAGAAGAAATTAAATCTTTTTTTCTCCTATAATCATCAAAAATATGTAATAAATATTAGGAGGAAAGAGGGAGAGGACTAATTCAATGTGAGAAGCTTTATTATTCCATTTTCCACTAATTTCTAGTGTTTAAATTCCCCGCCCGTAATCGGAGGGTTTCAACCGCTCGTGTGCATTTTATTTTACATAAATGCTCCAAAACCACACTGTATAAAATAAGGCGGGGCGCCGCGAGTTTGCTGGTCGAGTTCGTGAAGGCGTCTCTACGTCTCGAGCCGCGCTGACCGTCCCCAAAAGCGCGACGAAACGATCCCCTTTTAATCCTTGAACGCTAACTACCGGCACCTCGGATGATCTTGCAATTCGGAAGATTGGTCCGCATTACGAAATTATCGTTATTCCCCACTATGAAAGGAGAGAATGAGAGAGACCGCGGAGAGGGCGAGCCATCGAGATGCCCGAGGCGCCAAGCTTTTTTTCAGTTAAAATATGGAAAACGTTCCGGTTAGCCCGTGTGGATGATCTTCAGAAACGCATAATGGGACTGGAAGGCCAATCTTGGCTCCGTTAAATCACGTTCGCAACGATCGGGACGAGGGCAGTGCACACAGAAGAATCCTTTATCCGAGCAAACAACATCCACCGCCTCGAGACACTGACTTGGTACTCGTAAGAAGGAAAAAAAGGGAGGAGTGAAGAAAAAGAAAATTAAAAATGCGTTACCGTGAATCTCAATGCGAGGAATTATATCGTGATTAAGGACAGAAGAGAAACAAAGAACTTAATTAATGTAAGTGGATCTAAAATTTCTTCCCCTCGATTTCATCTGAATGTACTTAGAATAGAATAAAATGAATTCGAGAGGAATATAAGAATAAGAGGTCGTCAGATTATAAAAGAACAATTTTGATGAAGTACCTAAAGATTTAGCTATCAAAAGAATTATGTAGAACGTTCAAAAACTGGTTGCCAGAATATCAAAAGTTTTTGCAGCATTGCTTGAGATTCCTACGTAATTATTTTGATGATTTCAACGAAATTATTTTCAGATCTGCATCTAATTTCTTTAGATACTTTAGCAAAATCGTTCTTTCATAAAGAATATTAAACACACATAAAAGTTTCGCTAATATAAAAACAATCTCTTCAATCCTTATGCTACAGCGTATATATCAATATTAAAAGAGATGTTAAATAAGACCTAGAGACTTTTCTCTCACGAGACTGCAAAGAGAGGAAAAAAAAAGAAGCAGGAGAATTATATAAAATAACGATCTAATATGAGTTACAGTAGATGAGGAACTCATAGTTGCCACGTGATCGGTCGCTAGGATAGACGTATATAAGTATAGCGGCGCGTACGCAATTAGTGTCGTGGCAATTTGGTCCTTCTCTCTCTCTCTCTCTCTCTCTCTCTCTCTCTCTCTCTCTCTCTCTCTCTCTCTCTCTCTCTCTTCCTTTCGTATTCAGCGTCTCCGTGTAATAAATCACGCAGCCGCCGTGCCGTGCCGCGAAATTACGACCGGAGCGTCAGGAAACGTCGACTTGATGCGAACTAACGTGTCTCTTACGTTCGCTTCTCCCGTTAGTCGAAAGAAGGACCAATGTTTCAGATCAGGACAAAGAAGTGTTTGTGAAGTTAATACGACGTCTTACAAATTTTCAAAAAAACAATAATAGTTCTTTTCGTTTCTTTATTTTATGATTTTAAAAATGCGATTTTTTTTTATCTTGATAAGAAACTCTAGAATTGTGAAATGTGTGCTATTGGAACTGTCATCATTTTTGTATTAATAGAATAGTGCGCAAACTTCATAATCTAAACGAAAGAGATATAAAATGACTATTATTATAGTCGTACTAAGATTTTTTCCGCAATTAATTAATTCATATTAATTTCAGTAATATCACGTTACAATTATTTTTACAACTTTAATTTACTTTAAACAAAGTTGTTATCGCGGATAATTGAGGATACTTTACACCAAATTGTTTCTCCTAACAAAAGGCAACGATCGACGAGATCAAAAAGTATTTTAATTTCCAGATTAAAAGAGGTAGCTTTAGTAGACGCGAAGATAATTAAGTTATCCGCGATTCGAGTTGACGATAAACGATCATCGAAGAACTCCGCCTTCTCGAGACAATCGACGGATCGGTCGATCATGTGGCAACAGCAGTGCGAGCGGTTAACTAACTGCTTTGGATCCTACCTAATCTGATAGCCGATACATCTGGCTAAGTATACATCCGAGAGTGGCAATCGGACGCGATGTATCGCGACCTGAGGTGTCGCTGCAGACTATCATCTCGGCTTGATTAGCTCTACGTAGGTAGGTATAGGCAGAAGAAGATAATGAAGAAGAGAATAGAGAACCGAACGAACACGAATGAGTGGATGGACGAACGAGCGCTTACCTTGTTCCGCCTGGGTCCCTCGCGGGCAGATTAGTAACAGCAGCAACGGCAGAAGGTGGGCAGCGGAAGCAGCAACGGCGGCGCAGGTGGCTAGGAGGCCTGCTACGCCCGCCATATTGAAGGGGGCCATTCTTATCGCCGTGTGGGCCCCACTGCTGCCGCGGTGGACGGCCGCCGGTCCTCTCACGATCCGTGCGAGAGGATGCAGCACACCGGCCAGCGTCGTCACTCTCGCCTCCTCATACCTCCCCTTGCGCTTTGCGTCGCGTCGTCTTGCGCGTCACGGCAGCCACTGATTGCCACCGCCGGATTCCTCCACCCTCTTCGTCGGCACTACCACCTCCGCCTTCCTCACCGGCCACTACTTTCCCTGCCCGCTTATGCTCCAGCTTATCGCTCCGACGGCCGCTTTTATTTACCTTTAGAATTCTTCCAACGAACTGATGACACAGTAATAACAATCACGCGTTCTTCGATATTTCTTGTCTCAAAAAGGAGACTGTGTGATAATGTTATGAATGTATAATATTGCCCAATAGTTTATATCACAGAACTATCGTCTTGCTTCATCCATAGTGCGTAGCTTCTTTTAATAGTAAACGGGGATCGATATTTTTTGTTTGTTTTACATGGTGATACGATGTTTTACGGCTCTACTACTGGATTTTACTGATGGCTGCATCTGAAAGAAATAAAGATAATTCATGTTAATTAAAATATAAAAGTACTATTTTTTCTATTTTTCTATTCTTTTTTATTATTTGTTTTTATTATTTTTCCTTTACTTCCAAGGCCATCGTATATGTAGACAAGCAACATTCATCGTTTCTATCTCATATGAATAAAAAAGCAAAACCAAATTGGTTTGTTTTTTTCTAATAATCTTCTAATGGCACCTTTAAAAGGCTTCATGTCATTTTCGTACTTCTCGTTGAGAAAGATATTGCTTTATCTACGATGTTGCTGATCTATGCAAATATTTTCATTTTTTTTTTAATATATTGATATTGCAAATTAAATAAGGCATTGCAATTCTTAATATCATATATAGAAAATATATGATAATCCGTGTAATAATAAAATGACATTAAATATAGTACTAAATGTTAATGTAATAAAAAAGTCTAAGAAATGAGTCGCACATCATTCCTATCCGCATTGTTCCCCTAAAAATGCTAACCTTTGATTACTTATCTATAAATCCGATTCACATTGATGTTTAAGAAGAAGATATTCATTTCATCTTTGTTATTTATGAAATGTTAAACAATGATACTCACGAGCGTTGTAAGCATAAATCGACCTGCAGCCTAGGTCTGACAAACTGGCGAGAAAAATGTGTCACATATGTATAAGAGAAAGAAAGTAAACCGGATGACATATCTCGAGTTCAAGGTTAACTCACATTTGTGAAGGGTTTCAATGACACCGACCGGAATTCATTATTCTCTAACGGCCAATTATCGTGGAAAAGAAAATAGTGCTAGTAAGGAGAGAGTATAAAAACAGCGAGGGGATAAAAGAAATAGGAAAAGGGACGAAAGCCCCGTACAAAACTTTGGGGTTCATCACGATAGTGGAAGGGTGCCGGGATAAGGCGAGACGGGAGAGCAAGGGGTTCCAGGATCAATACCATGCGTTTATCCATCTCCCTCTCGCTTCCTCCATCTTCGATCTCCGTCCTTCTCTCACGCTCGTAGAGAACGCAACACGATAGGAAGAGAGAAACAGAAAGGGAGGAGAGAGAGAGAGAGAGAGAGAGAGAGAGAGAGAGAGAGGAGAGGGGGCGCGAAGCATCGACCATCCCTTTTCGACTAACTGCGTCGTTTGCTTTCGCTTTGGTAGGCTCTAGGGTCTGGCCGGCGTCTCGCCATTCTTCGACAAAACGAGAGAAACAAGACAGAGGAGGAAAGACAGAGGGTGCCGCGTGCAAGGAAGCGCGGGCGCGAAGATCGAAGTAGGAACGCAATTTTAGAGTGCCGAAATATAAAGGGGTGAAAGAGAGCGAGTGCATGTCAAACAAGTGTATAAAAGAAAGATAGGAAGAAGAAAGAAATGAGGAGGGAGGATGATAAAAGAGAGACAGAACGAGGGAGTTAGAAAGAGAAAGAGAGTGGCAGTAGGTATATACGCTTTAGTTCTTCTAAAGCGGGCAAAGACCTTCTCTCACTTTTTCCCCTTCTCTCCGACTCTAGTCAGGTCAGCCAAGATGCATCCGCAAAATTGCAGACTTCAGTGAAACGTCGCCGCCGCTGTTGTTACTCGGCTCCGCTCAACTCAACTCAGCTTGGTGAACAGCGCCTCCTAGCTCGGCTACCAACCAGCTACTGCAGGTATCACTCGTTTTCTGCAGTTGCCATTGCCCAAGTGATCTTGTCAAAAATTTAAGATGTCCTTCTTCTATCCGAGTATGCCGCTCTTCGAGTCTCCTCCATCGTCCTTTCTATTCCGCTACTTCCAACTTGAAAACGACTTCCTCTTCGAAACGACAGACATTCGTAGTGCTTCTTTTCATTCAGCCTTCTCTTTCATTTTTTTTTATAAGATTCGCTAGAGAATTGCCGAAAACAACGCCTGCTCGTCTCAAGAGAAAGCACGAAAAAAAGAAAGATTGAAAGGCAATGGAAGAGAAAAAAAAAAGGATGTCTGCCATAGGCGAGTACCTTTGAGACGCAGCTATTTTCTATTTTTTTTCTCCTTGTTCGATCCCCGCGCGTCTCGTTACTTTTTCCTTCCTCCAAAAAGTAGACGTAAACACGACGGGGAATTCATTCTGTCTCTCCCGTGGATCGTTCACTAGGTAGGTGGTTGGCCACTTCCTTCAATGAGCGAAGGCCTCTCTTTCTTCTTCTTTGTCTCTCTTCATCTCGCGTCCTCTTTCAGACCAGACCTCTTTCCGTATACTCACTACCCAGGTAGGTATGCCAAATTGCAAATTTCGGGAGGCGGTGGAGTGGCTCGTGAAAATTTTAAGCCTTGCCTCTATGCGATGCTGCGTCTCTTCCAACGAGTTTCACGTCGAGTCGAGTCGCGACACTTGGATCGACGCAAACCCACAAAAAGAGGAAGGTAGAAGAGGGAGAGACACAACCGAGAGTGCGCCTCTGATACATATATATACTATATACAATGCCTCTCTTCGGCTTGCGGGAATATCTTCAAGTGCACTTGCTTTCTTTCAAGGTGAAAACCTCCCTCTCTCCCCTCCAGTTTCGTGACGTCGCGTTCGTGTTCCCCTCATTCGTTACGAACCTTCCGACCACTCTTCGCACCCAACCCTCGCGGAAAACTTTCGCCAATGTAGCTTAGCTTGGACGTTTTTATCCAGATTAAGATGCTTCTCGTCGTTGCTGTTTCACGGAGTTTATTTCGAACAAGTTTGTTATCCGAACGAAAGTCTGTCGGTATCTTCGAAACATGATGAATGGCATTTTGATCGTTACGATGTTACAAGGAAGGTAAAGATATATCACACATAACGGAAGCCTATCACTTAATTCATGCCACTCAATCTTATAGAATTATACGCTTGGTCTAACGGATTTTTTAGATCTAAGACACCGCATTCCAGGAAATTTTTCATTTCGTCAATCATTTTTATATAAAATGTAAATAATAAAAGAAAAAAAATCGGATTTTCAAGACTTGTACGAGAATGATAATTAACGTATCATTATAATTTTATTTTTAATCAATGATAATGGAAATATATATTTTTATTTCCTACGAAAAAAATTCTTTTTATCTCTCCCAGCATTTTTTCGCTATTCAGAGAGAGAGAGAGAGAGAGAGAGAGAGAGAGAGAGAGAGAGAGAGAGCATTAAAATAATCTCGCGTAGAGCCACGTGCGAGTTCTCGCTCATCTTCTTTCTCCTCTTCTTGTTCTTCACCTTTCGGCGACTCGGCAAGCCCTCGCTTTCGCTCTTCTTGTTTCTAGCGTTTCGTCGGACTTTCCTCGCACCACCGCCGGCGCACCCGTGACCGCCCCGGGACAAATTCTATTTCCGGTTGAATTTAAGACCCCCCGGAATACACGGATTTATTTCACCGACGTGCCGCGTGCAGCGGGGAGGGATGAGGAGAGGAGAGGAGAGGAGAGGAGCGGCGCGGTTTTACTCCGGATCCGACGAGACTCGTAAATGTAACAAAGAAAAGATGTATACTTCGGAGACGAGAGAAACAACGCAGACACGAACGCAGGGCGAAGAGTGGAGGAGGCTTGCGAAGGGCGTAGGAGAAAGAGTAGATTCCTCGAAATTATTATACCTTGGACGATCGCCACTCTCAGAGCGATCTGGGCGCTATTATTTTTCCAAAACTACGTCTTCTACCTCGAACCCAATCTCTTCTCTTTTTTTTTTAAATTCTTTTTCTTCCTCTAGCCGACATTTACGATAGTAACGATCGTCCGGTTAACGAGTGACGGATAGACGCAAGAAGCGAGACAACTTCCATTCTTGATAAATGAGAGAACATCGTCGTTAAGGCATCCATCGCGTGATCGGGTCTACTTTTTAGAATCTCCATCCACGATCCTATTCAAGATTTTATTGCGATGTGTTTGTAACGATAAGAATTTCAAAATTCTTTGAGACATTATGTCATCTCTTTTTCTTTTATATCCTTTGAATCTTCCATGTGTTTGTTTCAGTTCTATTATTTGTTTCAGTTTCTTTGATTTATACCGTTTGTATACTTACGTTTAGAATTTCAGTTTACGTTGACGATAAATAAGAAAAAAAAAGATTGAGAAACGTAAAGAAGAATAGAAAAGAAAAGATTTCTTTAACATTACCGGATTTCCCTCTTTTCATAATTAAAACTCATAATACCAGTCTGCCAAGCGCTGCTTGCAATTACCGCGTAATGAACCTTAATCAGTTTTCTTTTGTTACGAAACTATTCCGCCGCGTGTTAAATATGCAAGTGAGGAAAAAAAATGAAAGAATGCGATTTAACTGCTGTTATTCGCTGCAAGCTTGTAAATTTCATTCGTGTTCGCTTTATATAATTAGCCACAGCATTGCACAAATTAAATGCTAAACATAAAGAGCGGCTAGATTTGTAAGAGCGAACGCAAACAAATCCGCGGTATCGATACACAAAACCACGGGAATTTCGCAACTAACCTGGCCGTTTGTGCCAGTGAAAGTGAGCCATACGAGCTCCCGTAATACAGTATCGAGCAAGACCATAGTCCAACTGTGAAATGCGAAATGTGTGTTCAATTCTCATTCATGTTTAATTAAGATTTTGCGCATTGACCACACCACGCGCACCGTCATATTGCTGTCACGTCAATTGGGTTCAGTTACTCGATCGGACATGGCTTGTGTGGAGATTCAGTCGGATCGCTCGGCGTCGATGTGATTGGTAAACCTTACTGGTCCCTTGTACATGCGATATGTGTACTTGTTTAACAGACAAAGTATCCGCCGATCAGATTCAGATCGTTCGACTGCATGAAATAACTGAAATACAAAGAGTATACGCGCGCGTGTTGAAGATTCGCATAATCCATAAATAATCTTCGTGATCGACGCACTAAGAGATTATCTAAACGGAACATCCGTATAAAGGAAATTGACGTTTACGCGCCTGAAATATGAGAAATAAAACTTGCCACATATTTACTAGCATTCCACTGTAATCAATGGCGTTGGCAACGTAGATTATTTTCTGCTTCCTTGTTACTTACAAGGCACACACGGAAGTGTTTTTCTCTGATTTTTATGGGCTTGTAATATGTTAAAATCTATATCAAAAAATAAAGAACACTTTTACATATACCTATAATTTAAATTTATTTGTTGCTCTATTTCTGTCTTATTTTGTTTATTCATTCTATTTACCTACTGTCACCTACAGTTTAGTTTTAGTCGCAATATTAAATTCATAATGTCAAATTTGAGTTATTTTTAATCATTTCTATAGGTCGTCACTACTTCTACTACAATGGAGTTAAAAAATTTAACCCAAGAAAATGTATGACTCAAATTTAGTTTCTTATTTACTAAGTATATTTTAATATGGACATTGTTTCTTTTGAAATTAACCACAGAAATTAATTGTTTTATATTTTGACACATATAGAAGTTAAGAATAACAAAATGTTATCTAATTTGAGGGATTGAGTTACCATTGCTCCTTTAATGTACTAAAATAGTACATGATAAAAACTTCAAATAGTAAAAAAGGCTATTATAAAATTGGAATAAATATATTCAAAGTGTAGAAAAACATTTGCAAGATTTATGTGACACAAATTAATAAAATTGTAAAGAGAGATGTATATTTAAATAATATAAAAATAAGTATTTATAAATAATAGTATAAAGATAGCATCACATTGAGTATAAACTCAACATATAAAAAATCAGAAAACAATTCCGTATGTTTCTTTGCTGCGCACCGATATCTTTCTAACATAAATTCACATATACTTATTGCACCATAATGTATGTAATGTACAAAAAAATGAAGTAATAAAAAGATTTTTTGCAAAAATGTTTTAATTCAAAAAGCTCTTTTTAAAGAAAGCTCGTTTTAAAGAACATAAAAAAGTAACATCAAATTCTTAAGATTAAGAGAATCCAATAAAACTTGAACGAGGGTGTATGAAACTAAAGGATACAATTTCCGAGCGATATATCGTGAAACTTAGAAAGACAAATACTAGTCATTCGAGCGTAACTGAAAGTAACGAGGAAAAACTGGTATGTTTCTTATCGTATGTCGTCCAGCATGCAACTGGACACCTGATGATAAAGCTAATGGCCTCCGTGGAGTTCATCAGCAATCAGTCACGCGATCGTGACCTCCATTCTTCTTCCCGTTTATAGGAAAGAATCTGCTTCGACGGAATCTTTATCGCGTCTTCACCAGGAGGGATAATCGCGGAATAAAGGAAGGTAGAGGAAGAAAGCCGTGTATAAAAGGTAAAGAATCCCGAAGAGACGACAGGAAGACAGAATCTGGACCTGTCGCCCAGGTGATAGCTCTAATCCACGTTTTCTCCGCTTATCCATGACGTCATGACAAACGTTCTGTACGACGTTCACATACGTCAAAATAGTTCGTCCATTAGCGGTCTCGTTCCTCGCAGTCGAGTACCTTCCTCGTTAAAAAAGACAAAAAGAGCGAGAAGAATATGTGTACGGATAAGAAAAGCTGTGCGCTTACGCCTCGTCGTAATTTATATGTCTCTAATCTTGACGATAAGCTCCTCGTCGTTACTGCGTGTCTCCGGATTGCGTTAAAGCATCATGAAGCAATTCTTCGAGAACGCACACACGCTTCCGTATCGATGCGCGCGAGTGCGTGTGCATGATGATATACTTGCGTCTTTTCGAGCAATGGACTCCCATAAGGACGTTCTCGCGTGCCTCGTAATTTTACTCACGGGGAGCCAACAGTTCTATATTTCACGAGAGAACCTCGAACGAAAACTCCGTTGCTTCTTTCGTGGGCGCACATCACATCTAGGGCCATATGGCTTTCGTTTCCCATCTCTCTTCTTCTCTCTCCCTTTCTCATTCTCGCACTGTCCCTTTGTTGGAATATCTCGCCCTCCCTCCCCTCCCTCTCTCTTCTCATCCAAGTTCTCTCACCGTTGGATTGTCTCTTTCCGCTATATTTAGTTTTATGCTTAACTCAACGCGAAATGTAGTTCATCATTCCCGAAAGGTATTATACAAACTGCGTTTTTTTTTTACAAACTAAAGAGAAATTTCTCTATGATATATGTTTGACAAAGATAAATAGATAAATATATGGGGATAGTGGAACTTGTCTTTTATTTTTCAGCATGCGCATAAAATTTTAATTAATTTTTATCGCGTTTAAAAGAGTCTTTCGAGACACGGGCTCTCATCATGTCCGCTACTTTTTAATAATTAGAAGCATTAATACTCCAAGTTAAATTACAACTGACTACAAACGAAGACGGGGATGAGGGGGTGGAGCTCGTATCTTCGTCGTCGTCGTCGGCGAAACGACGCGTACTTACTTTATCCAATAAATAACAGGCGCGGAAGGCGAAGTTCTCGACTGGAAAGTTTGAAGCTTCTCACGGGCTAAAACGCTTTTGTCAGTCGCCGTCTCGTCGCCGAGGCGAGTTCTCTCCCTCGGAACGAAATTATTCCTCAAAGGACTACATCTCTGTTTTGTATCTCGAGGTATTATCTCTCAGATCTCCTTCTCCCTCGTCTGGTTGAGGATGTACGCGAATCCCAGAAATTATCGCTTCCTACTCGAAGGCGACACAATTTGCCGTTTCGCTTCTCCTCGTTTTCTTTTGTCCGGGTGATCTACTGAGAAACGAAGAAGGAAAAACGAAGAAAAGGGATCGCTACGAAAAAAAAACCGTGTGTCCTCCCGCGTACGATTCCAGCGCACACTT
>NW_017259257.1:721397-752217 GCF_001594045.1 Atta colombica | reverse complement strand
ATATATATGTCTATCTGTCTTCTCTTCTACTCTCGTGCACTCCCACAATTCTCCCCGCATTTTTTCGCGGATCGGACCATGCTCCGACATCAGGGTAGCATGGTCCTCGTGACATATGGATGGTCCCTGAACGCCCTGTTTTCCCCGCGCGATCCCTCGGGGCTTCTCTCGAGATGTTCCTCCTAGCTAACCGAACTGATACTTTACCCTCCTGTCTCCGATGCGTACACGATCTTACACTCCTGCGAGAAATATTTTCATCCACATCCCGTCTCCGTTTACTTTCCCCTTCCTAAGACACCCCGGCTGGTTACGAACACGGTTTCGTATTCTAACTCTAATTTGTACAGCCTGTACGATCCTATTGTGACAGTATTTCAAATGAAATTCCAGTTTACTTAATATTGCGACAAACGAAGCAAATATATGGGGTATCCCACATGTCTAACGAAGCGAATTTTTGTTTGCTCCGTAAATGTACGAGAACTACAGTAATGCAATAATGGAACCAATGAAGATGTCTACTACTAAAAAAACTTATAAAATTATACATTATAGAAACTCTAAATTTAAACTGCAATGCAAACAATAGAACTTATTAGAGAATACGTTGAATATAAACTGTCTTAATAGTTTTCTTTTATCGTATAATAATAATAATAATAATAATAACAAACGAAATATAATATAATGAACATAAAAATTAGAATGTAAATGTTGGAAATTTTGTTGTAAATGTTTCATTAAATTACCAACTTAGAAGAATCCTTTTCAAGACATTGTAAATTCCTTGTTGCGGCATTTTCGAAAACGAATGAATATTTGAGGCAATGTTAGCAATCTTTTATCTATTATAGTGCTCCATTGTCCCAAATACACATCGCAAACAAGAATTTAACAAAAAGTTAAATCGTATATCATGACCAGAATATTACAAGTTGTTTCCAACGTTATCGAGTCGTAAGATTATCCTCGAATCCGTAAACAACGAGTCGTGGACGAAAACAACCGGTTGGTTTATTTTTCTTAATTAAGAGGCAAGACAAATGGGATCGCGTTGGGAACAACATTCGCGCAATATGATCGAGGCAGAGAGGAAGAGAGAGATTCAAAGGGGATCACCCGCCCGAATCGGTGTCGTACCCGATCTAGAGGAAGCGAAGACAGCATGGGGTTTCCGTTCCTAACCCCACATACGGTGCCACGAATGATCCTCAATGGGGGAATCGTTCCATTAACAAGTAACCGTTCATTAGACATGCACTCGATCGTAATGACCCTAGCGAGATCCGCCATTTTAGACGATGCTGGTGTCCTCTTACCACATCAGTTTATGGTGGATACTTTAATATAAAGACACGATTCTGAGCAAAGAAAATATAATATATTGAGAAAATAAAATGAGATAATCTTTTTTCCTGCATGCTGTACAGTTGATGAACTCATAGAATATTTTAAAGAGTAGCTTTATATAAAACTTTTTTAGAAGAAATTGTCACTTTGAAAAGAAATTGTCACTTTAAAATCTTATTCTTCAAGATTGAAACGAGAGCCACTCTGTGTGTTTCAAGACTCAATTTTCACTTTTCAGAGTAAGATGTCAAAGAATTCAGAAAGTATTTATTAATTAATTAAAAATGTACACAAAATTATTATAAATGCTAGAAAGATTTTAAAATTATTATATTGATCGCTAAGTATCTTTTTAACAATCATAAAATCTATACATTTCGGAACTTTTAATTACTACTCTGAAGAAGATGATCAAGTTTCGATGATGGGAGCCAACTTATACTTTTTTTTCGTACGTAAGGCGAGGAACGATAGAAACAACTTTGTTAAGTATTCGACACTTGCATCTCTGTTAAAAAACAGAAGGAAATAAAAGAAAGAGAAACAGCGAACGGAGTGTCTCAGAGGAAATTAGCCACGAGTGAATTTTCCCTCGTTCTTTCTCAATTTCGTTTCTCTTTCATCGATGTGTTCGCGTTCGCTCGCTCGCTGTAAATGCGGTGTCTATTTTTCTCGTTAACCGCGACCTCGGTGCTTCCGGCGTCGCCGCGCGACAAATAACAGTGATTAACGACCTCGATTACCAGTACAATCAGAACGCTGCAGAGAGTGCAGGGCCAACGATGACGAAGAAAGGAGAGCGGGGCAAAAAGGAACTGCTGAAAAATGTCGAAGGAATGTTAGCCAGCTCCAGTGTTCGGCGAACGAGGTGTCCTCGTGAGTCGCACACGGCACATATCGAAGTCTTCCGCGACAGCGGTTATCACTCGCTTCAAAAATTGGTGAGAATATCGCCTGGGCTTAATCACCTAGAAACAAAGACTCGACACGCATGAATAGATGATTAATTTCTTAGGAACGAGAAATAGGACGTGTACATATTGATACGTGTACATACATTTATGAATAATGTGCGATCGTTTGTAAAACGATCTTGCAGCGGTGTCTCTTGGTTGTCTTTCGGACGCGGTTTTCAATTAAATCGCGATACGACTCAGGAAGACTTTCACCTGACCGGTAAATAAAATTCTATTCCGAGATGTGGGATCGTTCGTCGATCGAAAGACGATGGAAATGAACTTTCACTTATCGACAGGTCACTCATAAGATATCATGAGTTCGGGACATCTCGTGATTCGGAGTGCCTTTCGCATCGCATAATTTCCATGTAATCGAAATTCACATTCGAATGTTGACATCAAGGTAATATATTTTCTATATGACCTACATACTGCGTTGCCGCGAACCTATTGTTTCTACTATGTAACTTCACATATCTAACAATGAAGGATTAATATACTTCGGCAATAATACCATGTAATCGACTAATTAACTGCATATGATATTGATTAGCATCTACTGAAAGGATATGCATTATCTAGCTACTAAACGGATTATCGCCCGTTCGAAACGCCTTCGCGATAATTATCCCGAGGAAGACGTCATCATTATAGACCAGTCCAAAGAGAGAGACAGAGAGAGAGAGAGAGAGAGAGAGAGAGAGAGAGAGAGAGAAGCAAAGTATCTATGCGTTTAGCCTACTATAATCCTTCCATCAACGCGAAAGGGCTGTCCCTGAAGAGAGAAAGAGAACGTACAAAGTTTTTTTTTTCTTCCCCACCGTCGTTCTCTCCTTCGTTTCGTACTTTTTTGGACGAACATCGCTTAAGACGCCACCTGCTACGCTCGCGGCCGCCTAGTTTATATTTAGTTTCCTGAGTTTGGAAAACTCTTAATGGATTCTTAATGACCCTGAAGGGCCGCGCGAGCGCGCGCAACGAGACGAGCAAGGAAAGTCATTCGGGAGAGCAAAAGCCAAGGGAGAGAGAAAAGCAACAGCTGATACCTGCTACACTTCGTCGTCTCCGACGACTGATGACGGCTGCGATTACTGGGTCGTGACGAGCAAGAGACTTTATTCAAGTCTCTCATGCGCTCGATACCGAAACGACTTCGTAAAAGCGACGTAGAGTTTCTGATGTTGGACTCGTGTTACGGTTAATCCCTCCATCAAAAATTTTTGGTTGTATTGAGGGTGAGTCTTGGGGGTTTAAGATACTAGTCCCTTGGGCGGTTTTTTTTTCTTTTATATGTATCCGATCTACTTCCCCTCACAAGTTTTACAAGTTACAAGTTTATTGGCAGCGTCTTGGTTCGTTGAAGCAAAAAGAGCAAAATTGTTTTTAAAAGTTAGAATTCTGTATGTATTTTTTAAATCCCGTTTGAATAAACAGCGATATACATATATATACATGCAAGAACCGCTTTGACCGAATACAGCATTTTTCATTCATGTGTTTAATCTCATCGGTCGATTTTCACTTTTTTTTTTTTAAATTATAAAATCTGTAAAACAAATGTACCATAGTTTGGCTAAAATATTATTATATTGTTATAATCCCATCCTCGCTTTAGGCTTCGCAATCTCCCTTTTTTTCTGATTTATCTGACCGTGGTCGATTACCTTTTTCAGTTTCCATCGGTATCGATCTGATGCAATATCGAATCATCGGTTACCCGCTGTGAATCGGGCAATAAAAGAGAAGAAAAGAGAAGGTAAAGAAAAGCGGGTAGATCGGAGGGTAAATGCATGCGGTTATTCACGCGGTACAGATGGTTAAATAATATCGAACGATTGACGAGTTGCAATTCACGTCGGATGCAGTATCGAGCATGATATTTTTTCTCCGCCGAAAAAAGCCGAAAAACCGACTAGACAGGCTCCGTCGAAACAGAGTGTCGGGGAAAGTAAGGATAGTATAGTGGTGGATCGATCGAGCAATTATCGGAAATCGAGCTATCGTTTTGACGTCGTTTAAGCCAGCAACTCCCGATATATAGCCATAGAGGATATCGAAGAGAGTTTCTCGGAATAAATTACGGGGGAGATCACACAGATGACTTCACGATTTAATCCAGCCCGATATGAGAGAAAAAGAAATCGCGCGGATCACGCGACAGCGCTCGTATTCGTGCATTCAAGAAGCCGGGGGGACACGAAGCGATGGGAAATAATGCAAAGCCCGTAAGTTATAATTTGCAGTTGGAAACGAGGTCACGACAGTCTCGGTCAGGTCCGGTCGAGCAAGCGCGCGGTTTCGCAGCAATCTGCAACGGCTCGATAATTAATGGTTTCCTTCGAAAGTCAGCCCGCCGTTCATTAATAATAAATCATCGAGTTCCGCGGCGTGAAAAATCCGGTCGCGTAGCCACGGGAAACGCGAGCTCTCGCGACGACTCACGACGTCTCTGTGCGTCACGCAATTTCTTTTCCGCGATTACGAGCGCGCGCGTTCACATAGAAAATTGCAAAGTTTTTTACGTATATCTTTCTCCATGAATACCGCTCGTTTGCAGAATTAACATAAACGTGAATATGATGTAAGGGTTAGAATACGAGGGATCCGCGCTATACAAAGCCCGTCGTTGTGTACGGAAAGTATGCAGAAACTCTCTTCTCTGGGAGAGAAGGTTTAGAAATTCATCTCCAACATTCTTCATTACGGATTTCGCTATTTGTCACTAAATTGGATTACGCGACCGTTTGTGTCGCAAAACTTTCTCAACACGCGCGACGAATTCGCTCTTCTCCTCGTTTTGTCGGAATATTCCCGGGAATGTATCACCGCAGTTCCGTCAGACGCGATAAATACATTTCTATGCAAAACGGAACAGAACGGAATGGTGCGGTGAGGAGGGACCGCACTTTTCGTCCATCATCGAGAATAACGTGATGTTGAATATCAGGATGCTAACCTTGGCATCGCCGAGGGTCCTCGAGGATACAGGACGATGTTGCAGTGTATTGCTCGTATATACGCTCCGCTTCTCCCGCGACTTATAGAACGAAGGAATGGGAGAGCGTGTCACGCCAATTACGAGAAGCATCGCTAGCGCAAAGAGAAGATCCATAAGAAAGAAAGACAGAAGAGGAGAGACGTTAAAGGTGCGTTTGCACTATCGCGAATGAATCCTCCTGATTGTCGCTCAATCCCACTCGCGACAATGCACTGTGACGTGAAGAATAACAAATGCATTTCATTCCTCAGACACAGTTGAGCATTGCAACTTGATTTAAAATTGTGTATTAAATTTATTATTGTATTAAAATTCTATTATAAAAAAAATATCTCGTAACATACATGAATTCATTCCATATTCTTTAATTAAATTGAGAAGATTATCATTGAGTATTTCGCTTCAGAAATTAATTATTTTCAGTATGGATGGATAATATTACAATGTTGATACAAGACTAATTACAGATTAATTAAGAATTAGTTCATTTCTAAATGTATAATTTTAAAATAATGCTCATGCAAACGTTCACATAAACATCTTTTGATAGGTTTATCGATTTATCGCTATTCTAGGGGAGCAACAAATTGGTTCGTTCTCAATCACATTATCATCTATTCGTGTGCTCGCGTAGTATAAACGCACCTTTAGACAGAAGTAGAGGGTAGCGAAGCCGCGGGAGAGACTTCGGCGACTCAGGTAGAACTAAATCGGTTAGTGCGAGAAGGACGGAGAGAGGGAGGGAGGGAGGGGAGGGAGAGAGAGAGAGAGAGAGAGAGAAAGAGGAGTGAACGACGAGAGAGAAGGACGACGCGACGTAAGGGAGGCGAGTCGCCGGTCAGAGATGCTGGAACGCAGCGACGGAGGAAGAGGAAGAGGAAGGTAGAAAAAGACGGAGGAGCGACAAGGAGAGAAGAACTAGGCGGAGAATGGAGAACGGAGGACGATAGCGACGAGGAAACGAAAAAAGAAAGAATCGAGCTGCTCCCGACTCAGCGGCTCTCATATTTAATGATATACTCGGCCGTGCCGGAGTCCCGCTAATGCACGGACACTACAATATGCTTCTCTCTCTCTCTCTTTCTCTCTCTCTCTCTCTCTCTCTCTCTCTCTCTTCTCCTGTACACTATAAGAGACGCGTGCATGCGTGTACACCGTGCGCGATTCTCCCGTCTGCTTTTTCCATCGGCCAGCGTTCTCTTCTCTCGACGTTCCACCGAGGCGAGTTAACGAGCCATCGAAAGTCGCGCGCGCGTCTCGTGAAAGTACGCGATGCATTATATATTAATTTATGATCCGCGCAATACACGAGAGATCGATATCAGAGACGCGCGCGCGCGAGTGGCGAATGGCTAAATCAGGCATAAAAGCGAAAAAAGAGAAAAATGCACCTCTCAAGATAACGTGATTACGATCTGCGCGCTGTCGAAAGATCATTGCACACCGTGATCTCTCGTTTCACTCCCGGTGCACCTAAAAGAGTATAATACGGAATTATATATTCTTATCGCGATAATATTATTAATTATTATATCGCAATGTCCGACCTGCGCACGTACCGAATTAACGGTACAAGCAAGCGAGACAGACATCTCGTACACCTTGAACGGGATTCGAAGATAACCTTCGGTTACCGGGCATCACCCCGAGCACTTTCTTTCCGCGCAATTTCGCATCTACGAGTGAACTTCTTGAAACGTTCTTTTTCTCTTCGCGCCCTTTCTTCCGACTCCGTCGGTCTTTGCCTTTCCCGACCCTATACGGTGTAATGACCTCCATGAAAGAATAATCCTGACAATGAAACGCACTCCAGGCGATAATTATTCGAGGCCTGGGGATTAGTAGGGTCGACGCAAGATGTACGAATTTTTAATTACCGATAAAGTAAACCGGCTATCTTCTTCCCACCATCCTTTCTGTGTCACACATGTCTCCCTAATTAAGAGGATCGATGACCGTGAACTCGGACTTTCAGAAACGAGTTCAGAAACTATGATAAATCGGATCTTTTAAAATTCCTTTGGGATACTTAAGACATCGCCAGTGTCACACGCCAAACTTGCGTTGCATTCTAAACGTGTTGAGTATAAAAAGAGATGAATTGATTCATTGTGATACCATAGCCGAAGATAGGAAGTTTAATTAATCAAGAAAATGATATAAGTTATATTTATGTAGTTTGATGGAAATCAAAAAACATAAAGTGGTTAACATATTTCTATGACTTTCGCATTTTAGTCTAAAAAGCTTGTATTTCAAAAGCACACTATTAAATTCATGTCAAATTATACTCAATTTGAATTATTTTTAATTATTTCGATAGATCGCTGTTGCTCTTATTATCCAATATACCGTTAATTTGACTAAAACAAGGAATTAAACTATTTAACTCAAAAAAATATTAAATTTGAGTAGCAAATTTGAGAATATCAAATTTAGTCTATTACTTACTAAATGTACACATTAATATAAACAATATTAATTAAACAATATTTGAAACTAACCAGAAATAAATTGATTTACATTTTGACATACATTTTGACATGGAAGTTAAAAGTAAAAATATGTTATTTAATTCAAGAGATTAGGTTACTCTATTATTATAATTATTTTATATTATAGTTTATATTAGCAGCATGAATTTATCACAAGCTGAATCGTTTTGAAAAGAAATGTTACATAAAAAAGATTGTACAAAAGTTGAACAAATTAATTGATACTCTTTATCATAATAATTATTACGAGATTTGCGAAACACGCATATATTATGAATGCGTGCTCTAAAAAATTCACGGAATAAACGCGCAGAGATACGATACCAGATTTCTTTGATTAGCGTGCGAGTCGGTGCTGGCGTGCGCGTTTAAAGAAGAAACGAGGCTAAAACAAGAAGGAAAAGTAATCGTAACGGCAATGCATGCGCAACATGGGAGTGCACTTTGGCGCTGGCCGAGGGGGATGGAATTTCGAAAATAGACCAAGTCACCAGGGAGTGATCGCGTATACGTGGTTCGAATTGCCTCTGGTCACACAGATGTGTACATGCGTACATAGTCGCGCTGCGCCGTCCCAGGAGCTCTATAAAAGACACTTTTAACGTGTATCCAGGAAGCTGATGCATCTGTAACATCGAAATTGTAAAAGCGATAGAAAAAAATCAATGCGTTACAATGGCAGTGGATGACGACGAATTAAATCTGAAAGTATGCGATGCAATGCAATAACATTATGATTTTGAATTATGAAAAAATTAATCTACTTCATATTTTAATTTTAAATATAATACATAAATATAATTTTATCTCCCTCCGCATGTTTTATAAAATATTATATTATATTATTTTATACGTAAAATAAATTTCAAAATATTTATAACAAATATTTGTATGTAATTATGATGAAAAAAAGGTATTTAAATTTTTGACGACACGGGCTACAAGAATTCGATATCGGAATTGTGCTTAATATGATGTTTCGTTAGACCCGCACCATTTCACAGATTCTTTTCTCTCTTTCATTAAAATATAAACGAAAGCAAAGATGAAACCGGTCGATCGTCAAAGCCATAGCTCGTGGACTCGTCGTTACGATTTTAGCGCCATCGGGTATGGTTTTTACGATCTTTTACCGAGACTTTTACGAGTGCTGTCGTGCCTCCATGATTTTTCTTGCCATGCACCACCCGCCGTTTGTTTTCGTTGCACGCGCGTTTCATGCTCGCAACCGTCCAAATTTTCGACGTACAAGCTCGAGATAGCCGTTTTATACAGAGAATCCTCATATCAAGTTCCAAAGTCACGCACATCTTGAGACGTATAAAAAGCAATGATACACGAAGATATTTTAGTACTGGGAACCATTTTTAGCATTGAATCCGTTTTTTTTCTACATAGAATAGTTTTGTTGAAGTATCTAAAAATTTAATTAAATATAAATCTGAAAATAATTTTAATAAACTGTCAAAATAATTATTGTACGATCAAGCTAGACATGTTTATCGCTATTCGATAATATTGAATATTTAGTTCAATATAAAAATGTCACAAATAAAAAATATTAACTAGATACTTTTGAATTATTCATATTCATTTTCAATTTACATGAATATTTTTTATTCTGAAGGCTTTAAGCTTATCTAGACAAAACTTAGAATAGAAAAACATAAAGATCGCCATTGTTACGTCCTTCATACTAAACATATGATTGGTTAATTTTTATATATGCTTACACATTAAATCTGACTGAGATTACATATTGAAAATTGAGACTAAATGAAAAAAATCTCACACAAATCTTATGGGAAATGCATTTCCCATTTTGACCGATCCATGGATGTCGGTCAAAATTTTTAAATTTTAATACTTGTAGCTCATGTCAGCTTGGTTAAAAGTCCTCACGATTATAAATCTCCAAATGTCTTAGTTTTTGCTCCAGGACCTTCGGAAAATCATCACATTTTATACGAAAAAATAATTTTATATGAAAAAAAAAAATAAATTCTTTTTATTAATATTAATTATAAATACTGCATAATACATCATGGACGTACACATATATGTCACGGAAAAAAGTATCAGAAAAGTGTCATATTTTTCAATATTTCGAAAAATATTATAATATAAATATAAAGGATATTTTATGTATAAAACAGCCTGGAAAAAAGCTTTATCTTATTTTCTAGCACTGTGTGTTCGTGAAAAGCAAGGGGATTTATCTAAGTCACTATAAATCAAGCATCTCAAAAGAATGAGACGTCCGTCACGTTCACGTTGTTTGTTCCGAATAATTCTGAAAATGGGTGCTAAAATGATAAGCATATCATTGATATGCTTATGTACAAGTATAATAAAAAAAGATTTATTTCGATTTTTTTGTACTTTTTCACATAAATATAAAGACCTTTTGAAGGTCCTAGAGCAAAAAAACTAAGAAGAACTATTAATTTGAAGAATTTTTTGGCCCATGAAGAATTTTAAATCTTGACAGGAGCTATAAAATATTAACATTTAAAGCAATTTAACCGAAACCCATTTTCCATAAAATTTATGCAGGTTTCGTTAATTAATCAGAAAGAAAAAATTTATTCATTATCCGATATATTCGACGTCTATTCATTCAGAGTGAATATAAATAGTTTTTAATTGACGAATATATTCATATAGATGCTAGAATGTCAAAATTTTTCACAGCGTCGTTCATCATACTTAATTATATATGATGATTCAACAAAAATTATTTTCAGATCTGCACTTATTTAAATTTTTAGATACTTCAGCAAAATCGTTCATTCCGTTATATTTTCTTCCTTTTTGTGCTGATTGTTTCTTTTCTTTTTTTTTTTTTAAGTAAACGTCCTCATTATTCATTGGTTGGATTGGCACGAGAAATACCTAGGTTGCTTCACAAGAGAAGATCGTTGCGCAAAAATGAAAAATCGCTCGCGGATCGTTGATCAGGTGCGCCGGTGCGCATCATCGCGCCTGGACGCTGTTAGAATCGCGGTCGCCCTCAGGCAGGAAGAGAATCTCGTTTGTAGACTCTCTCTCGTAACTATGGGGACACCGTGTACAATGGCGGCTATTTTACATACAAGATTATAGTCTGATCCGTGACACGTATATCTCGTTTTACTTGATATCCGACATTGTCATTACGTTTTATTAACTTCTACTCGTTACGGATCACGACGCGAGAAATAAATTATTAGTTCGCGCGTCTCAAAGTCCAGGTGCGTCTCAAAGTGAAGCGAGTATGTGTACCTCCTTTTAGACAGATTGTGAAAAAAAAAAAAGAAACAACGAACGGTCCGCACATCCATCGAAATGTCGCGTCTCGCACGAACGATGAGAAAAGTTGCGCGATCCGTTTGGATGGCAGCGATTATACTCTAATTTCGAAGGAGTGGCTGTTATCTTTCTTGCGCCATTCGTCCATTTTTCATTTAAGCTCAATAATTGGTACATTCGCGCGCGATCGAGACTCTCGTATTATCGGGGCACTACTTGAGACAAGCAATACTAATGACTCGCGCACGAGAAAGCTGATCGAGGCGAAAATAAAAAGTTCCGTACTCGCTAGAATTATAACGAGCGTAATCACCATTATTTCTACCAGAAAGCGCTAATTAGTGATTTCGCGCGCGAGTGCGTCTTCTGATGATTCGTGCGATTTCAAGGAAAATCGCGCTAGCGATGAAAGATATGCAGTTTTTTAAAGAAATCCATCAAACAAAACAACAAGATAATTTCTATCGTGCAAACTCTATTATTTCTATCACATTCGGTACTTCATTATTATATACAATTATACGATTAGTAGATGATCAAGATTCTTTCATTTTAAAATGTACATGTAAGTAATACATACATATTCATACATTGAAAGAAAAAGTGTACTAAATTTTAATAAATAATTGTTTGTAAGTACTAATATAACATTTATTTACGGAAATATTTGCTAAATAAAAAATATAATATTTAAATCAAATTAATAGTTCTCGTACCAAATAAATATACATTTAAATTTGATATTAAATATTCAACTGGCACTATACTTGAACAAAAATTTATTTAAAATTTAGTATATTTTTTTCTCAGTGTAAGAATTAGGATACATATTTTATAAGACTAAATATACTTTTATTAATAAAACGCTGATATTAATGATTTGTGTTGATTTTTCACTCCGTAAAAATTAAGATAATTATCTTTTCCCTTGGGCAAACGATCTCTCGAGAGGAATCTCTCGATGTGACGCACACCGTGTTTGAGTAACGTGCGGTATCCAAAAGGAAGTGATTTTGGAGCCACTAGTAGTCGTCGAACTGGGCACCCAGGCTCGTATGATGTCGAGCTCGCACGTACCGATATATACCGAGACAGCTGGATCTGCCGGCATTGGCGGGCCTGGATATACTCAGGAGCACTTAACGCTATCTACAAAGGCTAATGTAGCCGCCCGATAGGGGAGGAAAGGTGGACGTGTTCTCCGTATATAACCCAGCCCAGACGGACATCAAGAAGAGGTAGAGGAGAACGGGGGGGAAAAAGGGAGGAAACACGCATACAGGGTGCGCACACTCTTCTCGTACGCACGTTCCTGATTTCTCAATTTTCGAGAGGATCCACTCGGATGCCGATTAAGCGTTTCACTTTGTCGACACGTACAAAGGATCTTCGTCTGTCGAAACTAATCGACGAGTAAAACCGCTAATTAAGGATTTGTACACTGATTTCGTAACGCATTAGGTAGAGATCTCCTTCTGATAATAAATGAGCATGTATTATATATGATATTATCACATTGTTAGAATTATTTCAACAACATCAATTATTTTATGTTATTCGTATTATTTTAAATTATCTATTATGAGGAATACTTCTGATAATCTTAAACGATTTTTGCGATATATTTGTAACTTAGTCAGTAAATCATAAAGATTAAAGATTAAAAAATTGAACGATAATATTTAGATAGACATTGATTGAAATATAAAATAGCTCGCAAAAATAGATAATAAGTTGAAATATTAGCAGATATAAATCGTTCTATTTTCACTTACAAAAATATAAGATATGCAAGTGGTTTGGAAAAATTCAATCTCCAACAGATTTTAATCCCCTTATTTATAACGAATAATTCGAAGGTAATAACTGCTTGTACGGCTGTAAAGTTCTTATGTATATTGACGACGCGCTCGATCGACGCGAGCAAATGGCAATTGCGAATAATTGACTCGCTATAAATACCAGACCGAATTATTCATGATAAATAAATCACCGACAGATGATTCTTTTTTTTTTTTGAGGAAAATTCTTCTCGTGCAGTCGCAGACTTCTCGGCACGAATGCGCTTTTATACGCCTACGCGTAAATCGTGACGCGATGATAACGGCATTCATAAATCACATTTAACGAAGCGTCGAGATTTCTTCGATGCAAAACCTCAATCATGCAATAATTATATTAAACAAATAAGAGAGGGATGCGGGTACCGTTATTACGATAAGATAACGAAAGCACGTGCATACTTGAATAGTGCTGGAATGTATGATTCTCTCTCGCGTATAAATATGTTATATATATATTTTCTTTCATCCTTCCTTGACCTTCCGAGATCTGTATCGTTAACCTTTTATGAGAACCGCCTGTCGATGAACACTATTATCGCTCATCGGAAATCCGTACGGATTTATCAGAGGCTGCAGCAAAAAAAAAGGGAGAAGAAAGAAAGAAATAAAGAAATAAAAAAGGGTCTACACAATACGTTGATCATAGCAAAATTCAGTAAATACGGCTTTTTAAATCTCTTCGGACATTGACTTAACCCACTTTTGCATCGCGCAGGCAGAAAAAAACCTAAAAGATGAGAGTACGCGTAATATCGAGATCGATCTAAACGAATTTCTTCTCACGAATTATTTTCCTCTCTTTTTCTCGCCTTTTATCTTTCGCAATATTAATAATGATAATAAACACGATAAAAACCTGGCCACTCTGTAATGTCGGTTCGATATTAATAATATCACGATGCGCGATACAAAAAGTTGAGTCACCGTTTCTAAGAAAACTCGTGGCGATGAGATATCAATCTATTTATCTCCAATACCATACCACCTGATTTCCAACGTTGCTCCGAGAATCGTTCTTAAACCATTGTTTGAAGGGATAAGATAACGAATAAATCTACCTCTGATGAATTCTAATTGAGAATACTTGCACTATAATTTATGTGCGATTGCATTCTCACTTCATTTTTATATAATATCGACGAATCTATTGTGCACAATCCTTTTAAGAGATTATTAATAGAAAAAAATATTGAAATAAATATATTTTAAAAAATATTAATATAAATATTTTATATAAAGAGTATTATATATACTTTATTTTTTAAATCTAATCCTCATTTATAATTTACCGAAAATTTTCTCTTAAAATTTATCTTAAAAATAGTAGTTTTGATGCAATACAATATTTTACAGATTTTTACCATGCACTTCATTAAAATTAATCATTACTTACTTTATATTTTATTGTGGTGTTATTAATGAATGAGAGATTTATAAAATTTATAAAATTTTTCGAAATTCAATATTGTCCCACGACTATCATATTTTCAAGGTAAATTTAATGAAAAAATTCTTTCTGGGTAAGCGTCTTTTTATCTAGAAATGTTTATTAAATTCAAAATTTAAAGCATATCTTATAGAAACGACAACATTTAGAATAACAAAAGGATCGGGAGAACACATTGGGATGGTATTGGCTAAAATCACACACGATCGATAATCCATATATATTTCGTGTTAACTGAAGTTCCAATATAACGACGTTATATATTTGTTCTCAGCAGGAGAACGTTACATGGCGCGATTCACCCCATGAACTCTCCAAATCGTGCAGACAAATTGACCCGCCCTCTCTTTATTTCCGATCGGCTTTTACACGAACGGATGGACAACGGCTTTCAATACGGAGAGGTGTCGAATCGGTAGTGTCGTCTCCGAAAGAGAGAGAAACCCCAGGTGTCCCACGTTGAGGTATAAAGGCCTCAGATGCGATACGCACACACACACACACACACACACACACACACACACACACACACACACACACACACACACACGCACGCACGCACGCACGCACGCACGCACACACATACATATATATTCCGCGAGGCTGGCATCTCTCTAAGAATGACGTCGATATTTCCGGACTGGACGCGCGTCCTACTGACAAAAGAAAACTATCCGCTTTGCCGAGTTTATGCGTTAAACGATGCTTTCTCACACGCCATCGACCACTGGGCAGGTGACAAAGTATGGCGATTGGTTAAACACCGTGAAATTTTGGCAAAATCACTCGATATTCTTCTCAAAAGATACTCCCGCCACTCTCTTTTCAAGAGTATATTGCGATCACAGACCATTTATTCCAACTCCGATACTTTTTTTCAGCATCGCATAATCATATAAATCTCTTTTAAATGAATTCATCTTCTGATAGAGCGACGAAATATTTCTCGATTAATCATAGGCAAAAAATTAGAGTTAAAATTAAATAAAAAAAAGCTTTTAAAAATGTTAACGTTTATCTCGGGAAAAAATCGTCAAATCTTTTTGCTAAATTTTTTAATGTTCTACCTAATAAAATAATGTTAAAAAATAAGTAGAAATAGTATTATTGTAAACAATTTTGTAAAAGAAGTTCGATCCATTGCGGTAAAAGAAAGAACCCCCCCCCCCTCTCTCTCTCTCTCCTCTGATTATCGGGTGGAATTTCATAATGAACGGTATCTTTGCCGATCCCCAGTCGTTTGTTCGGCATTTCGGAATCCCGTCGCAGCTGCGCGCTCTCGCACATCAAATATTTAGCCAAGGATTCTCCTGAGGCAGTAGAGACTCGCAAGGTCCAGGGATAAGAAAAGAAAGAAGGACAGAGAGAGAGAGAGAGAGAGAGAGAGAGAGAGAGAGAGAGAGAGAGGAGGGAAACTGACACACACGTTACACATCAAACGTGCACGATGATCATAAAAAAGGAGAAACGAAGTCGAAGCATCAGAAGCCTGGATCCTTTTACAAGCTTCTTTTATCTCGACAGACGGTGCAACTAGGAGCTAGCAGCGAATAAAGATCCCGAACAAACATACGCGCGGCGAACTCGGGGCTCCGATGTCGTAAGGATCGATTAACGTGCCGTTTGATCCGTAAATTTACACATTCGCCGAAGCTTACAGAGCAAAGAGAGTATCAGATGGATCGCGGAATAGGAAGCGACGAGGATAAGACTCATCGGCGCGTATGATTAACAACAGGAGGGATTGCTCTTCTTCATCGATAGCGAAAATAATCGCGAGCGATCTCACGTGAAAAAAAATTCCCCGCCGCGCCGTTACGAATCCTGCTCGAGCGGATATTCTTATGGTAAATATTTACGTGCGAAATTGCAGGGTATTAAGATGAGTCGAGGTAAATTGGAGCCTCGTCGTCCTCGACTATCGCGTTTCTCATCCTTTTTCTCAAAAATCGCGTGTCCAGGAGGGGGGCAAAGTGAAGAGAAGGAGGAGGAGGAAGAGGGAGGGGAGGAGGTGAGAAGGAAAGATGGGGAGAAGAATATCGAGGAACTGGAAGAAAAGGTACGAAATTAATCGCAAGTGCCTGTCGGACAACGAGGAGGTAGAGATTAACCTCGACCCGAATCTTTTGATCCTCTCGACGAGATAACCGTCCGCGTGCGAGCAGAAGGCCAAGAGGAGGAAGAGGAGGAGGAGAAGGAGAAAAGCACTAGTTCTAACGGTTTCTATCATCTCGTATGGCCACGTCCCTCTCGCGCGGAATCCTTCATCAAAATGCGGCGTGCTGTCGTCATTCTTCAATATCTATTTGCCACTGAACAGTTAGGTCGGTTGGCTATTGGCAAGCGCGCTACTATTAACCATAGACAGCATAAATAGGTAGCCGTTTAAATCTTTCCGGTTCAACGGCTCGAGCTGTGCTCCAGCGTTATATACTTACGGCGATCTTTTTATTGGAAAATTCAGAAAGCGGAGCGCGATTGCTCGAACGTGCGCACTCGCGCGATAAAATTTTAAGCTCGAAAGCTTAGGTTCGGCGTAAAGATGCCAAGGTAGATACATGATTTATGGCGACTCAGGCCTAATGTCACGCGCTTGTGATCGCGATTAATAGGTTGATAAGTTGGTAACGTTAAAATGGTGAGATTGGTATTTGAGTTCGTGTGAAGAAATTAATTGTTTCGCACTTTTTTCGACGAAACGTATTGTAATAATCTAGTAAGCGTGTAAATAATTGTTTGATTAATTCTAAAATTTTTCTGTACGATATAACTTGTTAATAAAAGGATTAAGATCGCAAAAATACTATTGGAAAAAGCTATAACTTGTTTCGAAATGTGCAAATGAAAATCTATCGATTGAGATTATTTCGATCTAATTTGCTAGTAGTTGGGGAGTGTGAAGTTGGCTTCCCTAAAATTGTTTGAATAACCTTTTTATTGAAAGTGTGCAAATGAAAATTCGAATGAACAATCGAGTGAACTGTAGAAAGATAATTTTTTGTAAAGTTGGGAGGCTAACTTCACATGAATGGGGAAACTTGAGTATTTAAATCAAATATATAATATTAATATCAATAAAGAGCCGATACTGAATATCCATAATATATGTATACAAATTTATTAAATTCTAAATTTAATAAATGTGATAATAATTAATCAAATAATAATTATAACAATCATCATCAAACGTTTCAATCTCTCTCAATACATTCATCAAATTTAAATTTTCTCCTATATACACATCCAGTATCAGCTCTTTATTAATATTTATATACATTTAATTTATTCGAGCTCTACTTTGTAGAATTAATCTAAGTACTTAAATCTTGCGATAATTTTTTATATTTCAAAAGATATACGAAAACAATGGAACTGACTTTATATCCTTTTTCAATGTTAAATACAAATATATTTTGCGAGAGTGGATTCGACTTTCCAAGTTTAATCATTGCCGCGGTATTAAGCGAAACGAGTTGCCGCGTGTGTTCCAACGCGAAAATACCTCTCTCGTACAAGACGTATAGAAAACGCCGCGTACCACAGCAGGCGCAGGCATCTGTATATACGTTGCGTGCGTGACAGGAACAGGTAGGGATAATCCGGTCCTGTGCCTGCACGCGGCTCGCGCGAGTGCAACGTCGGTCGGCGCATTCTCGGCGACCGGCGAAGCGAAGCAGGCAGAACGGAACACAATGGACCGAAAACCGGAAAGAGGTACGCCCACTTCCCAAAAAATGGCCCGTCGCCGTTAAGGAGAAAAGAATAAAAAAAAAAACCACGACCATATGTGTGCTCAACGCAAGACGCGCAAGAAAGGTTTGTACAGAGTGCCACGACCATTGGCTAGATTCCCATGAAACTCGAGCAGCGGACGGACGGAGGAGGCGAAACTCTTCCATTCAACGACGAGCCGTCAACAAGAAAATAAACTTAGATCCATCACACCCCCCCCCCTCCTCCCCTCAATGAACAAAATCCTGGTAATTATCGCCGGTAATTTGTCGTGCTGGGTATTCTCGTTGGCGCCGGTTTTTTCAAAAAATATGATTCTTCCGGCCTTCATTCTTTCATCATTAACAAGTCATACCATATCCTTTTACAATTTGATTGTAACAGGAAAAATATGATCCTTCGTGGAGACTCTATATAACAGAATCTGGGGATTACAAACTTTTGATTGGCCCGTCCTATTTGTTAACTTCAGTAAGCTAAAATGAAATAGTATATATATATATATATAAAGTAAATGTATCCCTTCTTTTTCATTCCTGTTTCGACAAAAAATGTTCGTAATTAGACTATGTAATATGTTTAGGATCTCTATTTTTTTTATAATGATACGATTTTTTGCTTTCATCAAAGACATAAAAATCTACATAATTAATATCAATATCGAAAAATATGGAACTTTAATAATGTATTTTAAAGACAAATAAATTTAAAAATAAAGTAAGTCTTCTTCCAAAGATTTATTGTTATTCGTGAATTTACGGCTATTCCCGAAATTCCATTCATCGACATGATGCCTGAAGATTAAAATGTAAAAAAGGATCGCACCATTACGTGCGTGGTGAGAAGGACCGCGAACGATATCGATAATCGGAGCCAGACTTCTCCATTCGTCGCGACGGCTGCCACATTTATCTCTTCCAGTGACAGTGCGAAATTTATTCTTCACCTACCAACCAAAAGAGCTCCTCTCCTTCTAGAACCGCTATCGAATAATAATGCAACGCAAGGCCCTCCCTGAATTGGCGATCGGATGAATCTTCGTTTCGACGAAAGATGAGAGTCGAATATTTTTTCGCCGAATTTATCGCGAGATTGTTATTTTTCGCCTCTCATTTAAGAGAAAGATAAGTTTAATTTTTAATTTATTACTTAATTTATTTATTCTAGATATTTTAAATTTAATATTTAATTTTTATTATCTTTATTATCTTTATTATCTTCTTAATTGATTTAATTCCGTTTCTTTCAATTCCTCTTTAAAAAATAAATAGACAATCATGATGTAAAACCAGGTGTTCCGCATAATCACAGTTGAATATAATTTAAGGCAAATTTTTAATAAATATGGCAAATTTGTAATAAAGATTTTATATTAGCTTATAAAATTCCTACAGAAAAAGCAATTTTGCTTAAAAGTCTAAAAATTTAGCTAGATACAAATCTGAAAATAATTTACTGGATCATCAAAATAATTAGATAGGATGACAAAATTGATTATTAAAATATTTCAACATTTTGCAGCATTACTCATCATGCTTAAGATTCCTACAAAATTATTTTGATGGCCCAACATTATTTTCAGATCTATATCTATAGATAAATCTTTAGATTCTTCAGTAAAATTGTTCTTTCTATCTGTAACAACTGATTTCTGATTGATCACAAATATCGACATTACTTTGATGAACGATTTGCAAATCCCTTGAAATTGAATCACCTAATCTTTTTACGTCATAGATACAACTCTATATTTGCTTATAAAATAAAATGACCCCGAATAAGATTAAAAAATATCTCGCTAAAATTTACTGACCCAACAACTTGCAATTGTCTATTCTAGACGTAAATGCGTCTACACAATGCTTTTGATCATAGTAATCATTACTGAAGGGATGCGCGTGTCGATCGTTAAAGCAGAAAGTTAAAGCGGTCGGCCACGTGGACACAATGAAGCCGCGTTTACCCTCGCGAGAAATTCATGAGCGAAAAGAAGAACACCGTTTCTCCCTCCCGTCGATCTTGCTCACACTTGGCTGGGGTGACGAATGATTCTTTCGCAAAGACGATAACGATCGCTTTATCCTCCGGTGCTGGCGATGATCGGCGCGAGAGAAAGTACGAATATATAGTATAAATAAGGAGACAGGAGGCGGTTTATCGAAAAATCAAAGATAACATTTATCGACATATACATTCGTATCCATCGTCCTCGATGTCGTTGTACGTGCCGTAATGTATGTAAATGCGAGCTGGCCACGCGAGAATCCGCTTATAAAGCGCTCGAGCATCGAACAATTAGGTCGACGAAAGCATTTGTCTCGCGGCCGATTTCGCAAATTAATATCGACGGGCATGAATATCGGTGGTCGTAAAAGATACGCCCGAACGTTTTAATTAAATCGGTCATCATTGATAAACCATCCGTGAATTCCTAATAATTTCACTGCCAACTTTGCATTCGAGCGAATTACGTTATATAACAATAATAATAATAATCATCAACTCTTTATTGAAGTGCAAAATTAACAAGAGAATAACTGTACAGTATAAAATAATGTAATAAAAAATGCACTACAAAAAGGTGAGGCAATCCGGATGATACTGTTTCAGCCTATGACAAGTATTTTGTATCGATATACATTGAAAAAAATTTACTATATCTTAAATAAATATTCTTTGAATATTAAAAAAATTATTTATTTATATTTATATTTTTATTTTTATTTTTATTTATATTTATTTATTCTTTGAATAAATTTCTTTCAATATTTGTAAGTAAACATTTACTGAATGTTAACATATATTTATTTATTACAAGAACCAACAATTGATTCAACTATAATTTTTTTCATTGAATAAATATTTACTACGAATAAATGTTTATTTACATATATTTGAAAAAAATATTTATTAAAATATAGTAAATTTTTTTTTCAGTGTAGCAAACAATTTTTTTTTAATACAGATATATACATGGAGACGTGATAAGTTTCTTACAGATATCTAGGTGGGGAAACCTTTCACCCCGGTGGTGTTCGATGTCGCGATATCCATGGAATTTCGCAACTCTGCGCGAGTTATACTGTCGCAATTATTATTACTGTATCACACAGGTGTTCTCGACTAGACTCCTGATCGTTGTTCGATATCCCCGTGGAATCAATGGCTGTCGTTGCACCGCCGCGTCGACTCAAATCAAACGATTTTCAACATCTGAGAGATCGTGGTCCAATGAACGCACGAATGAATATGACTGTAACTCACGCCCCGTGAGTATTTCGACACACTATATAAAAGCCGAAAAATTAACGTCTCTCTCTTTCGATGGTCATAACTCTGCGAGTAAAACTCGCGAATAAATCAAAATTACGTAACGGCCCGGTTCGTTCTTTCTCTTTTAACTTACTCTTCTTTTTCTTCAGAGTCGTCGGATCGTTAACGATGTATATGCACGACGGGAACGCACACCGGGTGTTTTGTAAGAGAAATTTGATATCGAAAGCGAACATTAAGAAAAATCATGCGCTTAAATGCCGTCGGGAGTATCGAGATAATCGCGTTAATCTTTGAGCGTGATCACGACAAATATTTTTGCTTTATACTTAGGAATGAAAATAATTCCCCGTTGGTCTTTCTAACGGGATTTATTAATTCCAGCGGCATAATTATCAATTCCACCATCGTGTAAGCGAATCTGTCGCTCGATACGAGGCAGTAAGTCAATCTGTGGCAGATGTCATGGAAGTATGCAAATAGCCGAAGGTTCATTAAAAATTCCAGTAGCCATACTCGAGATCTCATATCGCACGTAATTTGTAGGCTAAAGAACGAAGATGTGGCTACACTCTCGGAAACACATTGAATGTCTCGTTGACTTTCTCGTAAGCAGATAAGGTGACGTTTCTATTCGTCTCGTTTAAACGGCCATGAAGAAATCCTGGATATCAATCATCTACAAAGTTCTAATGATCTTCAACGCGCACTGAGATCACCGTGAGCGGCCGTGACGTACAATTTTAAACGATAGGGATTAGCAACGTATCAAGGGTGTAATTAATCGTTCGAGTGGTATCTGATGACTGTAACAAATGTACGGACGTGCACAGATAATGCTTGCACATATTAAATTGTAACTATGCTCGATAATTTCTTTCTTTTTGTAAGGAATACGAAAAGAATGATTTTGCTAAAGTATGGAAAAATTTAGCTAGATACAGATTTTAAAATAATTTTGATGGACCATTAAAATAATTACGTAAGAATTTTAAACATAATGAGCAATACTACAAAGAAGTTTTGACATTCTAATCTGAACATCGTATAATTATTTTGATC
The DNA here is from genome assembly GCF_001594045.1 of Atta colombica. NCBI lineage: Eukaryota > Metazoa > Arthropoda > Insecta > Hymenoptera > Formicidae > Atta > Atta colombica. The sequence goes on along the minus strand of NW_017259257.1, from coordinate 729,763 downwards.
TCTTGATCCAACAAAACCATATTTTCAGATCTGTATCTAGCTGAATTTTTAGATATTTGAGCAAAATTAGTTTGTGAATATAACACATTGCGTTTTTGACGGAAAGAAATCGTAATTCCTAAGAATTTTTCAGAAATTGCAATCTCACACACACATATGGAAGAAAAAGGAAATATTATTGTTTTAAATTACGCAAGTAATTCGGTGCAAAAATAATATTATTATATACAATAATAAATTAAAAGTGTTTCTAAGAATGTTTAAAGATCCGATCATTAGAGACATTTTCGAATAAAAACTGCTAAAATACCGCAATTATAAATATTTCCTCGTTAGAGGCGTAATAATTTTACGCGAGCAATAATATATTATTGAGAGAGATGGAGGATACTGAGATCTTCATAAATATAAATAACCGGGTCAGTCGAGGGGCTGACTCGGAAAATTGAATTTTCACGGGCACGCTCGTCGGAAGCAACGCAACGCAACGCGATATGACGCGACGATCTCAGAGATTCTATCTCGCCTCGTAAGTATTTTCCGCGTCCAGTCGAAATGGAAGTTCGCGAATGTAGTAATATCCCCCGAGATGCACGCGCGCACAATGCACTCGAAAAGTACGTACACTCGTCGGTCGTCGGCGACGACCACCAGGTAACCCTAGATCCCAGATGAGCGAGCGAGATTACACGCGGTTGCAGCAGGACTGTCGTCGGCGTGGTCGGACACGTAAAGCGAGATTATAATCGACCGGCTTGTCCATAATAATGCATTTCAAGGTTTTGTGGAATTTCCTTAATGCTCCGCATAATCCCGGATTGTTTCGGGATTTTCGAAAAACTAATGTTATTTTATGGATTTATCTGACCCTTTTAAAGATTTAAAAAAAAATAGAAAATCAAAATCGATAATACAAGAAGCGATAGTGGTTATTGTATACACCGATGCGTAATAATAGTTGTAGAATAAATAAATAAAAGTATATTATAAATAACATTGTTATTTTTAACTTAAATAGCTTTAGATGAATTATCGATGAGAATAGATTTAAAGACGATGACTTGTGTCTATTTTTTGGTCAAGCTCTTTATTGAAAAGACAACCTCTTTCCTTTCAACATGTTTATAAGATGTTCGACGGTAACTCGCGGGACTAGATTGGCGCGTGCATGCCGAAGGTATGCAGGTTTTCAAAGGACGAGCCAGGTGGTTGCACTACTTTCACTACGTCTACAGCGCAGCAGCGGTGCAGCGCTCGATCGAGCAACGCGCGACGACGCGAAGTCGAGGCGACGCGACGCGACGCAACGCGACGCGTTTTCACAGGGTCGACGGGAATCGCTTTGTAACACTTTCACGATGCAATTACACCAGCAGCGAGTGTGCCCGAGCGTATGCGAGAGCGAGTACATGTCCAACGAACGGGTCAAGTCGGTGAACGCACGCATGCAGACACGCGTCGATAGACACGCCAGTACGCGTCTCTAATAATACCAGTAATCATAATTAATTACTCCGATCTTCGCCAATGAGATTGCCTCTCAGAAGCGCGCAGTGAAGTATGAGAACTTTCCGAGATCTCAGGAATAATCATTTTTGAAGCGTTTTGGAGCGAAGATCTGTTCGCGTTGCTTCAAATCCCTCAAAAATTTTCCAAAATGATATATATATATATATATATATACTCTCTAAATCTGAATTAGTGGATAATCACTGATATCAGTACCGAGTATGCCAATCTGATCAATGAAATGTGAGATCCCTAACTTAACTAATCTTTATGGTGTGATCTAACTAACCTTGTTTTAGTGCTTAAATTCAATAAATATGATATTGAAAGATTGAAATTAATGCAAATCAGTTATTTTAGTTATATAATGCTCAAACATTTCTTCCTTTTTTAGTTGAACTTCATTGATTATCAGTGCAAAGTTTGCCACTTGGTAATTAGTGACTATCCACTGATTCAAATTTAGAGAGTATGTTCGAATATTGGAGAAAAATAAAGCGAAGTTGCTGAGTACAAAAAATAGCAACGCACAGCTTCATAGTATTAAAGACACATGTATACTCTCTTCTTCACATTCTAATCTTAAATTATACTGTTAATTCTTTCCATTAAAATAAAATGAGGGGATAATATTTCGGATAACGTTTTGCTTCGGGTTTCAGGTGCTCCGAAGATGATTATGGGATCTCTTGAACAGCTGAAGCTTAAGTTTCATTAATTTCCACGCAGATTCGTCCCTGGGAGTATATACATAAGTACGTACATATGCAAAGCGAGATGAAGAACGAATGAAGAGGGGAGATATGGAATGGGAAGCAACGCGATATCTCAGTGGGACTCGCGATCGTTTTCGTCTAACGGTCCGCTCGCGATTATCGGACAAGATCTCGACGACCGGATAGCGCCACGAGCACGGAGACAAACATCCGAGGATCCGTTCTCACGTTGCTGGCGACATTCTCTCTCTCTCTCTCTCTCTCTCTCTCTCTCTCTCTCTCTCTCTCTCTCTCTTTCTCTTCTTCTTGCCATCCGTCCGATGTGAAAGACAGCAAGTAGTTGCGCCCGTAGACACGTCTGAAGCGAGACGAAAAAAGATACGGGACAAATTAGCGGCTTTTATACGTTATACGACGAATTAAGGCTAATCTCTGGCGAGTTGGAGAAGGAGGGAGATGCCGAAAATGGAATTACGCCCTAATGACGGAAGCGGGTCGATTCATTTATGAAATTGCGTAAGCTTCGGAGTCACGTCGCCGTAAATACAAACGAGGAACACAGGGGTAAGTCGCTGCGGGTGCCTATATTCTACGTGCACGCGCGATTAACCCTCTGATGCGCCTTGGGGTTTAAAGTCGTTTGAATATACCTTTTGTATAATTATATACTACCACATGCATATAGTTTTAGAGACATTATATTCCTGAAAATTCTGTTTCACTCTAATTTATCAGATTACATATAATATGAAGTTTATTTGTGTTAGTTTAAATATAATAAAATATAATATGGATATTCAAAAGTTTAAAAGACAAAAATTTAAATATATATAAAAAATATAAAATTGTAAAATAATCAGATACAGGCTTGTTCTTTTTAGCTAAACTTCTCGCAAGGTTCGTCTTTTCTCTTTTTTCTCTTCAACGTGCAAGAACTTTAACTAAAAAGAACAGACTTTAGATAGGAATAAGAAAACAATGAAAACATTTAAGGATTGAAACATTGCTTTTGATAGACACTGAGCGCTTACGAAATGCAATGGCATTTTCACTTTGTTTTATTAATGTTGTTTTCTTTCTGATCTGAATGTACTTGTGAATCGAAGAGCGATTGGAGTCGTTACCAAATCGATTATATGATTTTATCGCGAAACGAGGCCACCATCGCTACTTCAACACGCCTGCGAACACAACGGAAACCGTTTTGAAACTGTCGTGTTTTACGAACGCGAACCAGAGCGCACGATTTTGCATGCGAGCCGCTAAATGTTACGAGTATAATGGTTAATAGACGGGTTAATGGTTAATAAACTAGATTGTCGTTATTTTGCGCGCCGGGTATACTTTCTCTGTTTAGCCCCTTAGCGTTGGGATTATTTTGTAAAACGAGAAGAACATTTTGTTGCGGACCCGTTAAATAATTCCATGTTTTCCATCGTTACATGTGTTTTCTCTGCTGAACAGAAATTTTATGAGCGTAAAAATACAGAAAAGTTGTTTCATTGAAACACATGCTTTGTGTCTGAACATATAAAAGTGTCAGCTGCTTGTAGAAATTGCAAAAAAAGAAATAATGGAACTTGCAAAAACATCGTGTTACTTTCAATATTTGTAAAACTACTTTTCCTTATACTTTTCTAAAACACAATTCAGACAGTTGCATCGACATAAATAAATTTTTATTTGAAATTAAATAAATTTTTATTTGAAAATAAATAAGTATTAAGAAAAAATATTCTAAATTTCAATAAATATTTATTTGAATAGTACCAACTAAATATTTATTAATATATACAAATGTATTTATTTGGTAAAAAAAAAACATTAATTTGACCATTTCTTTTTATTAAGTAAATATTTATTTATTGTAAATAAATGTTTAGTTGACAGTATTCAAATAAATATTTTTTTTTAATTTAGCCTATTTTTCTCTCTCTCTCTCTCTCTGTGTGTGTGTGTGTGTGTGTGTGTGTGTGTGTGTGTGTGTAAATTATCGATTTCAGATTATTATTATTAGAATTATTTCGATTTTCAAAACGGCCCTCGAATGCGTTTTAAAGGATTCGTATTCTGTGTATGTAAATTTTAGACTAAGGTAGATATTTTAAGGTAGATACATAGCCAATCGTCTCATGCTTAACGTCAATGGTGGAAAAAACATTGTTACTATGATTTAGTTACGTTTTGAAAACGTGACACGTTCCGCAAACTCGAGATAAACATCGTATACAGGATCCACGTTACTTAGCCAATAACAGGTAGAAAAGTAGAGAATACTCCTTTGTATTCCTTTTTTTTTATCCAATGGTCGAAAAATTATCACACATTTCCTATCTAGCAATATGTTCATTGTCAGCGTACGATAACGATCGGTTCGACATATTCGTGATGTGATCACATCACAAAAATTCATTTCTCGGCGACCGATCTCTCGAATATTTATGACCGTTTTCTGCATCCATTATATGAATTTATAGGAATTTAGTCGACAGTTTTAGTCAATATGAATGACATGTGTGCATTATCTTCTTACAACGAAAAAAATTACTAAATCTTAATACATATTTCTTTGAACAGTCCTAAGTAAACATTATTTATCGTAAATAAATATTTACTCAATAAAAAATGAAGTTACATCAAATAAATATATATACATATATATATATGTTTATATAATATATTTAATAAATATTTACTTAAAACTATTCAAACAAATATTTATTAAAATTTAGTATTTTTTTTTAGTGTATACGAAAAGGATAGATTTGCTAAAATATTTCAAAATTTAGTTACAAGATACAGATCTGAAAATAATTTTGTTGCATCATCAAAATAATCACGTAGGGAACTAATTAAAAAACTAATTACTAAAATGTCAATACTTTTTGCAGCATTGCTCATCATATTTGAGATTTCTACGTAATTATTTTAACGGTCCAACAAAATTACATTTTTGAATCTGCATTTAGCTAAATTTATAGATAATTCAGCAAAATCGCTCTTTCTATGTACTCATATATAAAATATTATTGAGATTGCTTCCAAAACATCAACGACAAATTAAATAACATGAAATGAAGTTGTGATAATAATGAAATATATTATTAAAATCGTGCAAAAATAAATATTTAAAGTGATTTAAATAGATTTAAATTGATTTAAATAGAATTATAATGTATATAACAAATTTGATTTTTTCTGTACTTTATTACAGATAATACAACTCATCGCTATTAATTAAGAATACAAAATTTACGATAACGATCGTGAAAAAAAATTGCTGATAACTATTTGTATGATCTTAATCTGGAAAATACAGAAGAAAAATTTACTACCCCGTGCAAAAAGAATAAGACGAGGTGGACATACGGTAACCCTAAACCGCTCGATAGAATGACCTCGCGAGGAACCGTTTTGACATTTGATGGATTACGTAACGGAACGAGGAAGAAAATGTTCTCGCCGGCCGCGAGGGAGTAAGAAGAAACGATATGATCCATCGCATCGCGTCGCGGCGAGTGTTTGCCCGCGTAAAATATTTGCGCGTAGAGTCGAGAGCTCAAACACGTCGCGTCCTGTCATTTTCCGTGTGGCTACACGCCGCGTGTATTTGTGCGCCGTGCTAGACCGAAGTTCTTCGGCGCGTTTGGACGCGTGCGAAAACTTTACGCTCGCGCTCGCCTGTGCACACACGCGTATTACCTATGTACACACGCGGACGTATCGCGTGTCGCTGGGCGACCTTCGCTACCACGAAATTTCTTTGCATAGCCATCGACTGCTTCTCTCCTCGGATATAAGCATTTCTCTCTTTAAAAAACCGACCATAATATGTTCTTTTAATATGTTCTTTAAACTTTAGGAAACAAATATCAATTATCATTAACCACCAATTACATATATCGTAACAATTAAAAAATTTAATGGACGATGCATTAATTATAAGAATGCGCATTAATGCGAATTCGATTGGATCAATTCGTAAGGAAAAAAATGGAAGGAATTTCGAAGGGAATCCAAGAAGAGGTTCATTAAACGCAGTCACTCGAGTAGAATGCTCTCGAACCGTTTGACAACTTTTTCAATTTTACACAATAAAACGTGGTGCAACGACGAGCGCGAGGGAGCGCGAGGAAAGGCGTTAGAATCGGAATCCGCGGGACGGTCGAAGGAACGAGAGAGGCGAATTAATGCCTTTCACCGTGATACCGATCGTTAATATCTCCGGCTGTTACGCCAAGTCTCCATGGTGTATCGCGGGATTTGTCCCATGGTTCCTGGTCTCGTGTAACGAGTCGCGTATATGATGCAATTCCACGAAATCTCTAGCCGCGCGATATCTACCTCGGAGCGTCACAGATTAACGCTGGGTTATCGCGATACCAGCTCCTGATACTTGCGATCCATAGAGACAGGCTCGCGATAGCGAGACTCTTGCCGTCATTGCATGAAAAATAAATCGCGTTAAAACGCGACAATTCTTCTGTTAACAATTCTTTCCTTCGGAAACTTCATCTGGCTGTACCCAGATGTTTTATTTTTCTTTATGTTAAATATCTCAAATGTTAAACATCTCAAGGGATATCAAGTCAGAGAAAGTTAAAATAACTCTATTAAAATAATGATTTTTGGTTACTAAATTTAATTGTTTATTGACACCAAGAATCGAAATAAAGTCATTTTAATTTTCTGTCAACTTTTGTGTATTCTTTGGGACTCGGGTAGAACAGAGAGAGTTCTAATTAAGTCATATAACGATATCATAGGATATCATGTCATTTGATACTTAAAAATGAATTCATAAAATGACAAATAAGGTCATGATGATGCTCCTACGATATTATTACGGCTTCTGTGTTCTACTCGAGAAGAATAAAGCGATACCTGGGTGAAATATTTGAACGCAGCCAAGGAATTTGCCTCCGGGGGCATCGTCAGCGTTACGAAACACAGGGTGATACGATTTGGACTCACCTAGAGCTCACTCCGGAACCGCTCAGCTCCGAAATCGTTGCGACCGCAAGAACTGAACTCTCCGTAGCTCCGACACTTGCACATACAACACACGGTACCCCGGTGACTTTGCGAGGATCGAAGAAAGGGGCACGACGGTCACGACGACGGTGACGGCGACATCGACGTTGACGATCGGATACGGCGACGACGGGGAACGTCAGCACGGGGACGTGTCGTTGAGGTTCTCCCTCAGAAGGGCCGCGGCGAACGGTGCCGACGCGATTCCGCCGAACAGTTCGTCACGGTCGATAGAGGTGCACGGACGAAAGCAAGCGCCATTTTATCCCGTGCACTCCGCGGCAACGCGAAAGGTGGACGGACGGCGCGGTGCACCGCGCGCGACGGGGAGGGAGAGCTATATACGCTCCTCTCCTCTCTCGCGCTGTCTCTTTCCCCTTTTCGTTTTCTCTCTCTCTCTCTCTCTCTTTCTCTCTTTCTTTCTCTTTCTCTCCCTTACACGCCACTCCGTGTACCGACGCGAGTCGCTGCGCCGTATATATACTACGTATCACCCGAAGAATTTACCCGGATAGTCCACGCCGCACGACCGGATATCAATGACACGTAACGACGTTCGACGCGCACTGGATTATCACCACTTTCACACTGCAGACTATTTCACTGCCGAGTGAACCCCGGCGCGACGTATACGGGACACCTTCGGAGCGCGCTTCGCGTTCCTGACTCCGGATCCGATTCTCCGACGAAAAAGGAAAACAGAAACTGTACGTTACATCTATCCCGTTCAGATGTTTGTTTATCGGAGTCGCACTACGCAGTTTTTCATTCTCACGCGGCACAGTCTCTGCTTCGATCTTTCCTATCCCTGCTTTCTTTCTCCTGATGGTCTTTCTTTTTTTTCTTTTCTGTTCTTTTTGTTCAGTTTCTGTTCCGCGAGACGCAAAACGGGACGTCGACGCGACAGCGACCGTCGTGCGCTGCGAGAGGACACGAACTGAGCGCCGAGTGGCAGCGGTGGAGGTTGCCCGGCTGGTTTCGCCGCGTACCGCTATTCGGCCGTCTTACACTAGCGCCGCCATCCGAGCTGCACCCTCGCCGCGCCGGCCATTTTCTCTTCTCCTCTCTCCGGCGCGGCGTTCTCGCACTTTCCCCTCTCTCTCCCCC
>NW_017259257.1:718904-721297 GCF_001594045.1 Atta colombica | reverse complement strand
AGCATCGTCGGGCATCGTCGAGCGCGTGACGCCGCGCTGTCCCGATGATGCGTCGCGACGCCCGCCGGGGTCGTCTCTCGCGCGACGTGGAGCCTCGTGCTCCGGCAGAGAGAGTTCGACGTTCGCGTTACTCGACGACGAGGACACGGCGATGATGTTATATCTGCTATTTTGCGAAATTACGGAGAACGGAACGGCGGCGAGGTCATTGATTTTTTGAGCCCGTCAAGTGTAATCCGCGCACATGCGCAATAATGCCGACAGCGTGACACCGCCGGTCATTCTCTCGGTACTCATCCGGAATGTCCCAGGCTACACGAATATATCCCCGCCGCTGACTTTCGCCGCCGGCAACCGTGATCTCGAGCCGCACGAAATCTGCTAGTTTCCACGACACCCGCACTTCATCTCCGTGATCTCTTTGATCCTCGATGAGTCCGAAAAACTGTTCTCTCGATTAGTGATATTTTTTAATTTATATTTTGTACTCCTTCACTTCAAATATCATACAACCAAACAAATTAATTTTTTTCAATGAAAAGAAAAACTATTTTTTAAGTCGAGGGGAAATTATTATACTAATCACAAATAATAATAATCTCGACAAAGAGATTAGATTTTTAATACGTCATGTTGCCATTTTTGTTTCACAATTTTTGAAAAAGAAATTAAATAATATATAGATATAATTTAATTTCAATTTCAATTTAGAAAAATGAATGGCAAACTGGTAAATATTATGAAAAGTGTTTTTGTAATAAATAAATATAAACGATTTAAAATCGTAACACCAATAGATTCAGAATTGAAGAAAATGTTCGAGATATACCATTTCTAATCTTTCATTTCATAAAATCAAAGACGATGAGAATTGCATTCTACATTTAAATCGAGCGACAAGAAAAAAGCGCGAGATTTACACTTTGAACGAAAAAAATCGTAAAGAGGTCTCAAACGCAACGATATTATCGATTTTACTTATCTGTATAATCGTGTCGATATTATCGCTTCTGTCGTCTCTATGGATGTCAGTTAACCTCATCGAAAAAAAACGTCGAAAAAAGCGCGTCTTATCTTATCGCTTTTTGAGCAGGCAGATTAGAAACACGTCAACGTTTGAAAAATGAATCCACTCGAGACTTGATGCATAATGAGAAGACATGAAATTTCGATCGGGGCTGTTCCCATCTCTCTCTCTCTCTCTCTCTCTCTCTCTCTCTCTCTCTCTCTCTCTCTCTCTTTCTCTCTAGCAACTGAATTACAATTTCCGATAACAGAAAGATTAGCGATCTCCATCGATCCAGCCCGATGCCTATATTCGTCGAGCGCGCCGGAAGCATTAAATTAGTTACTATAATTACGGCAGATACGGCAGAGAAAATTGTAATCGTCGCGGACGATACGAGTTATGGTTATTAGAAACTCGTAAACGTTAGATAGTAATAGCTCAAGCGATCGATATAAGTCTCGAGGAAAGACATACGATAGTTTAAGCAGAATCGTGAATCTTAGTGATTAACGATTCTTGTGAGACGCACTATATATTACGTAAATAATCGTTAAATGATCAACGCTCTAGGCAATCTATATAAAAATTCTATTCCGCGATAAAATGTTTACTCGACCTTACGTCGTTTTACTTTATTTCAAATTGAGTTGTCAGTAAATCGACGGATTTGCGAAAGAGGAAAAAATTATATGTACAATCAAATATCATTTGTGTTTTCTAATAAAATATATTGATTAGATTATACTATGAAGAATATATGCTGCATTGAATAACTGTAAAAAAAATGTCTTTTTCTTTTATTGCTTATAATTTATAATATATGCACATTGAAAGAATCTCTGCATATTGCTTTCTTGCAACATGTAATATTTAATCCTGGAAGAAGATAGGGAAGTCAAATGCAAACTCCAAAATGTAATAAAAGAATATTGGAAAAGAAGAAAGAAAATGAAAAGAAAATAATATATCTTAATATTAAAAATTTTTCCCTACTGTATTGTAGATATGAATTTATTTTTATATAAATATATATAAATCATAAACATTTCGATTTTCGATTTTATAATCCATAAAATATGAATATATTTATATATGAATATATTATAATATTGAATTAAAATTGAAGGTGTTGTGTTCAGATAAAAGAATGTATCATATTGATTAAATATTTATTTCGGTTTTATTTTACTTCTTTCTTTTTACTTCTTATTATTCTAACTATTTATTTAAGTCAAAATTATAATACATTGATAACAAAATTTTATAAATGACATTATTAATAGGTATATTTATTTTATTCTGTCATAACAGTTTTAAATGTATTTCTTGATAATTTCTTCAGAATATTTGTATAAACAAAAATGCTCCAAAATTAATTATTGCT
>NW_017259257.1:709570-718804 GCF_001594045.1 Atta colombica | reverse complement strand
TATATATATATATATACACATATTTATATATTGTGTATCACAGATCCGTTATCTCAATCTCGATCTCAAAGTAAAATAAAAGAATTTTTCTTCACTCACCAAAACGACCAATACAACGCAGCAGCGGAGTTAACCTACATCGAACTATAAAATACAAATATATTCAATTATTACAGCACTCAAAATAAACTTACATAATATTAAGAAAAAAATTATTACGGTGCGCAATAAATTATTTTTGTCTTCGTTTATTTGAACATTTTATTTTTACACAATTTTTACGTCTTTTTTTAGACATAACCTCTTTTAAACTTTCATAAATAAATCTTCTTCATAAAAAAATCTTTCTTCAATTCTCGTTCAAGACATTCGCGATGAACGGAAAAAATAGACTATCTACAAGTAACTTAACAAAAAATAAATTACGTACCACATGGTTGCTCCGCCATTGCCTGATGCTTCTCAAGCCACTTCCTCCTCTCAGATTTCCTCATTGCACTCACACTTCGCGAAGATGATTAATTTCGCACGCACATTATAATCACCAGAATACGATCACGTCGCGCGACACTTTATTCGACACTCCCAGTACATCTTGTGGTATCGAGACGGAGAATAAACGCGCGAAAAATACATATATACATACAATCCACTCGACGCCTCGCAACGTAATAAACGGACTCAACGAACAAATGACGGACGCGCGGCATTCGTAAATTCGCGCGGCCAACTTCACTAAGGAAAATTACCGCGGCGATGGCGCGACGCTACACCTGTTGCTCCTTACTACACTTTCGCGCACTTCCTGCACTTTAAATAATATATAATAATTTACATTTTATAACGAGTGTTACCTATTACGATATACAGGCGAAATATCATACGAATGTTAAGATTAAAGACACGATAAACGTAGAGGTATCCATGAAATGCGAAAATAATCGAAAAGATCGTCTCTTTATGTCAGTGTTTTCAGTTCAACTTACTTAATTTTCAATTTCTCTAATTTTTAGAGAAAGACGAAGAATTAGTAGAACCGAGATTAAAATTAAACAACATTGATAAAAACAGACATGAGTGTAATTACAGCTCCCATCATTTCGATTTCTGTGATTAGAAACCGTGTGAACGCATATAAACATTTTTATTAAAGCTGTTGTCTACAATTACGAATCGTCACGGGAATTGATTAAACTTCATGATCGTTGTGGCCGCATTTTCCTATCTTGTCATGACCGCGTTCCGCGAGAGAATAACAACAGGCTCGACCGTTGTCTATTATTGTGTTGAGCGATAGCGCGGCGACCTTGTGATACGCGTAACAACAAACGCCGAACATTTTGTATCAAAATTTCTTACTAATTCGTTATTAAGAAATACGTAAATGCGCACCACAAAATAACTGCCGAATATTCTATATCCTTTGCAAGTTAATGTTTAAAAAGCAAATACATACAAAGAAGATACTCTCATTTAACTGCTTCTGCCTGTTTTCCGTGATACTACTCGATGCATACATATATCGTTTGTATATTGAACAGTTGTGTGTTTTAAATACGTAGTCTCTAAATTTTTTGTGGAATCTCTTCTAAAGCGTAAAAATTGAGCCAATTTTAAAAAAGTATATTTAAAAAAGCCTTTTAAAAGTTAATTTTCAATCTTTAAGAGTAAGATTTCACACAAAACATTCTTCAGAGTGAGATTTTACTTTAAAAGTTTTAAAAAGTATGCATGTTGAGTGGTTAATAGCGCGCAAATTCATCAAGAGATATTAATAAAAGCAATTAATATTCTTTAATTATATTTATGAATTTAATTATTTTCATGAAATCTATCATAAAAAAGTTAGTTTATATTTTTTTGGAAAATAGGATCCTTTCTCTGTTTAATCTATTTTTATCAGTCTAATTTTCTAATAAAAGATCATATTTTTTAAATTCACTTATTTTTTAAAATTTAACTAATTTAATTGATTTCTCCCGAAATATCAGAAATCAAAAGAAAACAACAGATGTAAAATAATTTCCATAAACGCTTTCTATACGCTTTTCCGATTAAGACGAAGAGTTCATTAGTGTCGCAATAGAAACGCAATTAACGTCGGATGTGTTTTTCCGTGGCTTTAATCTCGAAAATTGGATTCACAAAAATTATACCGGTTTTGACTCGGCGGCGCGGCATCCTGAACTATCAGCTCTTCTTTCGTAGTTGAGACGAAGAAGGTAATCATTCGTGATCGATCGAGATCAGTTCTCTCTCTCTCTCTCTCTCTCTCTCTCTCTCTCTCTCTCTCTATCCTCGTGTGGTTGCGACCGCGACCCGTGTTAGCGCGTCGCATCGGCGAGTAGACGACGGACGGCTATTTCCGCATGACATCACACCGCCCGCATTTAGGGAGCGTGCACCACGATTTTCTATTTTCTCGACGGCTCGACATTGGTGGCCGGCCCCACCGAGATGCGTCCCGATCAGTTTTTATTGCCACCCCTCTTCCCCGCTCTCACTTCCTCTCAGCGACACGCATCGCGTTCGCCGCTCGGAGCGATGTTCTTCCCACCCCGTATCTTCCTTCTTCTCGGAAGTCTATAATCATTTACCGCTGTTAGGAAATTCCTAATTTAGTACTGTATGAGATTGCGGGTTTTTAGTTACACTACTATAATGTTAAGTGTTTAGATTAGATTGAGTAAGTCGGCATCGATTATTATCGTTATTCATTTTTATTGTCTCATCTGCGACATCCTTCCTCTCCTTCTTTCTCTTCTGTTTCTGTCATCGACTCGTATTTTATGAAGTAATGTACTGCCCGAAAAAGTTCGTGTTTCTGAAACGTGCTATTTCACAACAAATCGTGCTATTTTTCTTTCTAATTTAAAGTAAATCAAAGTATAAGATGTTACTCTGAAAGAAATGTACTAAATTTTAATAAATATTTATTTAAACATATAGTACCAGTTAAATATTTACTAAATATAAACATATATTTATTTGGTGCAAAACTCTTTAATTTGATTTAACTATTATTATTTTTTATTTAGCAAATATTTATTTCCCGTGAATGAATTATACCAATACTATTCAAACAATTTAGTATAATTATTTAAAAATTTATTACATTTTATTACAGCTTATTAATTCAGAATTTAAAATAACTAATGATAGAAAACAAGAATGGGTCGAAAAATATTCTTTTGATTTAATAATAAAGGTAATTATACATTTTTTTTATGATACATTATATCTTGTATTGCTTCTTTTTTAAATTTCGTTTCTTTTAAATTTTAATTTAGTACATTTTTCTCTCGCAGTATATTAATTTTTCGGAATCGTGTGGAGCATCGCCTGCGATGCTCCACAATTATTGAGCGAATATTATATTCTAAATGATAGACGATGGAGAACAATACTTAAAACGCGACTGATGTAAACAGATTTGTTCCGTTAACACACGCCAGTGATCTAATCTCGAGTAACGTTTACTGGCTCGCCTTCTCCTAATCGAGAAATAATTATATGAATTTGTCGGGACGACCGCCGTCGTCGTCAACTCGCCGAAGAAATTCATGCGCGTCCGCGCGTCATCGTCGTGTTGCTTCTTCAAGTCTTTTTTTTTACGCATCGGCCGGAACAATGGAATCGACGTCGAGACAAAGGAGCTGCTCTACTCACTCTCGTCCGGTTTCCTTCGGTACCGTTCGACCGGCGCTAACTCGGTTAGCCATTCGTTAGCGATATTAGAAAAGATCGCGCAAAAATAACGCGTTTTAAACGTGCCGCAGCCGCTTGATTTGCCGACGAAACGCTCGAGACTCAATTAGCTTAAGAAAGCGAATGAATATTAAAATGGAAACCGCTCGCATGTTATTGCGTTGCGTCGCAAATCTATAAATGTAGATTACATATATGTTTTCTTTTACATCCTTTTTAAATGCATAGTAATACAGGATGTTTGTGAACTGGGTACAATCAGGAAGAAGTCAATTCTACACGAAAAAATAGGTAGAAGACATAGGATTGACATTTTTTGTATAATGAAACTTTGTTTTCGAGAAACTCGATTTTAAATATTTGCCATACGTCTCGACTTAATGGCTCTCATTGTAGATTATTATCTCTGCTTATGTGTTTATTATTGTATTGACTAATCGAGAATACAATAAAAGCAGGCACGATAAATTTAATTATTTTATAAATTGTTAAAAATGTTGCCCATTCAAATACACAATTCTGCTCTTCGAAATAAATTTTTGTGAACGCTTTGTAATATATTCTAGTGCTTTAATTTGTCAATTAAAGATGTTTTGACTGTATCAACTAAAAATACCAATCAAATAATCATAAAATGAGCTAATATTAGTCAATATTATTAAAAAAAGATGTTTATGAAGTTAACCTATACATGAATACGCTCTAAATGTAATCATAAGAAATAAAACAAATAATTTGACCCATAATAATTTTATGTAGCAAAATAATCACATTTTTCTGCAGTTTTAGGTGACTTTTAAACGAGTAACGTGAATTTTATTATTATTGTCTGATCAGTATTTGTATAAAATTTGTAATTCTTAATGTTATTCTCTCTTAAATTTACAAATATTATGTTTTTTTTTATAAAGAATCTAGACTAACAAAAAATTAAATAACCTTTGAATCAATAAGAGAATTGTGCTCAAATTTAACATAATTTTATAGACGTAATAATAGAGTAATCTATGAAAAGTTTATATTTTTGAGAAATAATCCTTTAAATTCGTGTCCAGCGAGTATTAAAAATCGATTTTCTCGAAAGCTAATAAGTCTTACATGAAAAAAATGTCTTCTATATTTCATACTGATTTCTTCATGTAGAATTATTCTCTACCCCGTTACACTACCAATTTACAAACATCCTGTATATAACTTGTTTCGTCTAAAATTAGAAATTGATTATACAGGAAAGTGAACGTTATTACAAATTTACGGAGAAAATTTAAGGTTAACGAGTTTTGGAGTACTCGCGTGGAAGATGTATTAATATCAAATCGGCGTTATATCGCAACAGCCTCAAGTGGAAAAAAATCTCGGTAGCCGAGGTAATTTATACAGTCGAGTCATCGAAGCGAGTCTGCTCGCGCGCGATTTCTCTCTTATTAATCTCCATCGTTTACACCTTGGAATTCGACGATTCAGCGGAGCCGATTGCTCAACCCGTGTATATTATACTCAAGTCGCGACGCGCGACGCCGATCATCCGAGACGATCTATCGACCGATTCCCTCTCGATAGATCCAATCCGGACCACGGAAGAGGATTTCTGCGCGAATGGTTCTGTAACGACCGATTACGCCCCGTTCGGTATCCGTCGGCTCCCTTACGCGTTGTAATCCCATTCATCGTTCGTTACATCAATCGGGCGAGTATTGGGAACAAATATTGTCGAAATACCGCCGGATTTTGCAAAACTTGTTTGCAGATTTTTCATATTTTCATATTTTGAAAATATAAAATAAAATATGAAATATGAAATGTAAAATATAAAATATGTTAATACACTAATATCAATGCAATTATAATAATTGTAAACTATTCAAAATTCTAAATCATCCTTTGCTTTTTACATATAAAAACAATTTTTATTTTAATGATTTTTACATACAAATTTATTTAAAAACAACGACAATTGCGTATAAAAATAAAAATCATTATGTTTATTCGTCACTAGTATACTTATATTAACTGCCAGATTTGATTTTGGTATTCGTCTAGACATCGAGATCCTATCCGGTATACAGCATGTAACTATTCTGTAACTTTTAACGACAATTTCGTTATCGTTATAACAGATATAATAGGATTGTACAGATATAATAGGAAAAATGATAAAAAAGTTACGCAACAACGTTGAAATGATAACGAAACCGTCGTAAGAGTTACAGAACAAGCTTGCTGATTACGGCCTGTTATGCTCCATGAAACATTTTTTGCGAAATGCGAGGACGACAATTCGAAATAATTGATCACATTGAGACAACTCGTCGTGAGTTCTTTGCGTATCTAATGATATCGAGATCAAAAAAAGTAGTTAATAAATTGGTGACGAATGATTATTGAACATAAACTCTATATATTTTGAAAAATAATGATTGTTGTTTCTGAATAAATTTGTATATAAAAACCGAAGGATATTTTTTTTTACAACCTAATATTTGAATGATAATTATGATAATTATTTTATTTTCCCTTTTTTTTGGTCGAAAAGTCGATTCCTTAAATTTTACTTGGTAACATTTTTTTTTTAAGCACACAAATATATACCATATTTTCAGACTTTGAAAGATTTTTTCGGTATATATTTTTCATTGTGCACGCGCTTTTTGAGATATTATAATCTTCTGCATTTCCACAAAGAATAATCGCAATCATCGACGTAATGTTTTCTTTTTACTCTTGTTTCTTGGTTATTCATGCGTTTCTAATAGCTCGTAGCATTGCGCAGTCACTGCGATTTTCTTCACGAGTCACGGCCGATAAATGATTTTTGCGTGTTATTCTGTTATCCGAAAGACCGAGCGCAGTTCAAGAGGACAACGATGGACCAATCGCGAAGCCTTGAACGAGGGAGCGATCGGTCGGTCGATCGATTGATTTTTTCGTCACGGCGTCTGGTTGCATCGCTACTGCCCGTTGCAGGTGGAAGCGACTCTTTGCTCTGACCCGAAGCTTCTCAGAAATTCTCTCCAGTCATCGAGACGAATTCCACCGAAATGCGGGACGGACGATTAATGGCTTTATACGTTCCTTAAAATCTCCGCCGCGTCACAGATTAATTTGTGTTTTTTTCCCTTCACTTCGCCGGCTTCGAAATCGAACCGTGTCATCGTGCTTTAATCATTCGACGAAAAGTTCGCACGAGTAAAGAGTCACAAAACAGAGTCTCCTTTTCTTAGAAATTCCATTTGTGGACAAGGAGATAATAAGTGTCTTACGTGAATGTGTTCGCGTATTGTTGCATAATCAAGACGTGTTTCTCATAAATATTAGCTTTGGCGAAAATAAAAATTAAAATATAAGTTGAATGTAAGGAGAGAATGACAGAAACATAAATAAAGTTTCTAGAAAAAATATTTTATGTTTCGTTGTCTCAATTTTCACCTCCTACATGGAAAGAATAACTTTGTTAAAAGATTTAAAATTTCTCTGGATACAGATCTGAAAATAAAATTTTGTTGAACCAAATAAAATAATCATGTTGAAATTTTTTTAATCATTCTTTCCGTATAGAAGCTTTGTATACGCTTTTGTCATTCTTTTCTTGCATTCTATTTGTGCTTTGTTTTTATTTCCAGGACGCATATCATAATCATTGGTTATTCGAGAAGAAACTGCGATGCGTTCTCAGAGCTGGAGATTGGAGATGACATTTCAGTAGTTCAAGGCACATTCGATGCTTAAATTGAATAGCAATAATAATATAATCTAAATATAAATACTGATTATCAATAATATAGTGATATGGTTTCTCGAATTATCGGTCATGAATATCACGATATGCGGATGTTTAGACGAAAAGCATGGATGTTTAGATAAATATGCTCCAATTATATGCGCACATTAATTCATGCGTTAAAATAATTTATGACATTGTGCGTGATACAAAATACAGTACAGGAGGTAGGTGTATTTTGAAGTAAGATGAAAATTACAGAGGTGAGCAAATTCATTAGAATATTTATAATTTCATCGGTCATCACCAAGTAAATTTGCTTTTGTAATTTTCATCTCATTTCTAAGTACAATCGACCCCTAGGGGTGCGTTCCAAAATGAAATTACAATAACCAAAACTCTGCTCTTTAAATTCTTTAGAATGGAATTTCACTTTAAAGAAAATTTCCATACAGCATATACCTCCAAGAAACGCTTTAAAGATGTTTGAAAGATGTTCTAAAGACATTCCTAGAACGTTCATTGTATAAAGTGCTGTGTGGGTTGAGCCAATCTTGAAAAAGAATGACTCAATTTTCAATTTTTAAGAGTGAGAGGCGTTCTTCTAAAAATTTTAGAGAATTTTCACATCACGTAAACTATAGCATTTTGATTAGTTTTATTTTGAAACAACTCACAAGTGACTTCGCTCACGGGTTGTAAAAAGGTAAGAAGAACCGGCGATTCGTGGGAGACGAGAGGACGGAAAAAGGGACACATCGATCGGGAAGTAGGTGGAAAATAAAAACGAGATGAGCGCAGCATTACACGTGAAACGCATGGGTCATAAAAAATCCGAAGCGCAGGTATAAACCGACCGATCTACAAGTCCGCGCGTGAGGGTGATCCTAATCTCGCGCCGTTCATGGCGCGGGGAGTCCAACGCACGGAAAACCAAAAAGATACCGTGAAGAAGAGCCAAGAGGAGAGCAGAGGAGATCGGGGCCGCTAAATTGCCGGGATTCGTTAGAAAATCGCCGGTATGCGGTGCGTCACGCATTCAGGGTGGGAAGGGGGAAAGAGGAACCCAGGGAAGATATTAGAGCCTCGGAGGAATTTCGAGTACACGGCATCGCCCGCAGCGTTAAGATTTCTCAACCCTCTCGGTTCTCATTCGCCATGAGAATCGGTAAGAATTCACGGCAAATTCGAAAATCATGTCGATACCATCAATGCCTCGCCATGCCATTTAATGTAATCGAAGATGAATTGTACTTATTCACGAATAAAGTTCACTGATTTTAAATTTCTTGTAATTTCAAAGCGATTTTAATTTTTTATAAATTTGATTTTAAAGTAATTACATGTTTTTACATGATTTTATTTTGATGTTTAATTACGAAATTTCAATTTATTTCTTAAAATTTTTGATATTGAAATAACTTCAACTGAGTTTTCATTTAACTTAATTTCAAATTGATTTCAATGATGGACTGATTTCACGAATAAATAGTCTCTCGATCGAGGATTCTATAATACAAATGTTTCTATTTGTTCTTCTTGCATTTTGAAGGCCATCCATTTCCTACGCTACCATTTTTGGACGCCCATCATAAACGTCGCGTTGCTGCCTGGTACTTCATTGTTGATTCATGCTTTACACCGACGTTTTTATTTCCGCCGCTGTTCTGTGAGAGACATATTCGTCGCAGACGACTGACAGTAAAAAGAGACGAGAAACATCGTTTCGCCATACGTATCTTACGAGGTAATTAATAGAAACGAGAATTCAGCTCATTCGCTCGTCCATAAACCGCGAGACGGAATGT
>NW_017259257.1:701724-709470 GCF_001594045.1 Atta colombica | reverse complement strand
GAGAGAGAGAGAGAGAGAGAGAGAGAGAGAGAGAGAGAGAGAGAGAGAGAGAAAGATGGAGCCCAATGACGCATAAATTTCACGTTGTATACATGCACCCTTGCATGAAGGATCTCGCGAATCTCGCGATGCTGTCGCATGGTTCAACTTAATGATCTCGGTAATTGAATAAATGCGGAAGGCGATTAGTTGCGGCGCCGAGACGCGTTTTAATGAGCTGCCGTCTAAATCACTACGCTCGATTTACTGCAAATTTAATCTAGAGTTAATCGGCATTTAATTTAAATACTCGCCTCGCGTAACTAACAGACTTATATTTCCCATCAGTCGCACCCATCAGACGCTTGATCTAACTTTGCGTTAATTCGCAATATTCGGCCATCCGCAGTCTAATTAAATTCATCAGAGTACGATGACTTGGGGGTCACGTATATCGAGAAATGCAGTCACGCAATTTTATTCCAGTGTCAAATAAAGCAGAATTTATTACACTTAACTCAGAATGAATATTGTGTATCTCTTTGTACAATCGTAACGGACAAAGCGCGTACACGTGATAACGAATGCAAGGTTCAAAGTTGGACAAACAACAAAAACAGTTGAAACGCTGTGCATTATATTAGAAAGCAATATCATTGTCACGATTTTTTTTTATTTTTTCTTGAATCTGGCTTTCTTTGCCGCCACCATGGCGTTCGGTGACTTTGGGTTAGCTTGATTTTTGTGTTTCTTGCTTTCGACGTGCTGAGCGAACGTGGTCTCCGAGTTTAACGATACATTGCACGGTGCGCAGTAATACTGTCCTGTGAAACGAAAAGTTATTGCATCAGCGTTAGTTATAAAACGATTTTTCTTTCCTAATCTTATATACCATAACGATTTTTTACCTGATGGTGTCCGATAAATAGAATAATCTATAGGTTCCGAGATGTTAGACGCGTTTTCATTTTCAGCTGCTGAAACAAAACGTTAAAAATTAATGAGCGACATATATATATATATATGTATATTAGATGTACAACTTTGCTTCCGCCGTTTTTTTTCCGAAATTCGAGGCTTTATTGTAAAAAACTGGTTATACATTTATGATTCAAAGTATTGTCCATCGCTGGCCATTACTTTCTCCCATCTTTCGGGTAGCGTACGAATTCCGCGTCGAAAAAACTGGTCATCTTTTGAGGCTATCCACGAATCGATCCAATTTTTTACTTCTTCATAAGACCGGAAGTGCTGGTCAGCCAGGCCGTGTGCCATTGATCGAAACAAGTGATAGTCAGTAGTAGTCAGAAGGAGTAACGTCTGGAGAATACGGCGGGTGGGATAGGACTTCCCATTTCAACGTTTCCAAGTATGTCTTGATCACTTTCGCAACATGGGGTCGCGCATTGTTATGCTGCAAAATCACTTTATCGTGTCTCTCGTTGTATTGCGGCCGTTTGTCTTTCAATGCTCGGCTCAAACGCATCAATTGCGTTCGATACCGATCGCCTGTGATTGTTTCAGTTGGTTTTAACAGTTCATAATACACTACGCCGAGCTGGTCCCACCAAATACAGAGCATGACCTTGGACGTCAAATCACCGTTCTTGAAGCGTTGAAACCACTCACGACACGTTCTTTCACTAATAGCGGCCTCACCATAAATATTTGAGAGCATTCGATGAGCCTCAGCCGCAGATTTCTTCATATTGAAGCAAAAAATTAAAACCTCCCGCAAATGACGAGAATTTGGCTCGTAAACTGACATTTTCAATCGAGAATAACTTTATGATGCAGACGCAAATCGACTAATGTTTCTATGGAGTTATGTTGACAGATGCCCAAGTTTATTGTATGATGTCTATGATCTATTTATTTCGACCACCACTTACTGCTAAGCCATCTATAGGAAAACGGCGGAAGCAAAGTTGTACACCTAATATATGTACATAAATATGACGTTTATCTTATTGACTTACTGGGTTCAGGTATGGGGAGTCCATTGAGCCTGAGCATTCTCAAATGTCGGGCTCCCCGTTTGTGTGTCTCCAATTGATCCTGACGATTGGCTGAAACTTGGCATAAGTCGCAGCGCAATGGCGTAGGGTACGGTGGTGACGTGTATATTGATGGTATCGCAGCTGGATTCGGCACAGTGGCTATACCGTCAGATACAATCGGTGTCGCAGCCGGGGCGGATTGCACGTCCGTCTGAAAGGCCGTTCCAATTCCAAAGCGACCTGTCGAATCCACCTGACTGTACTGGTTCTGAGTTGGCAGCTTCTTTGATGGCCTGTAGATTGCAACTGTCTTATTATCACGAGTAAAAATAATTTAATTCAATCATTACGTTTTATTACGCGAGTTATTGAATAAAAATAAATAAAAATAAATTAAAATAAATAAATTATTAAGCTATCAGATTGTTAAGTAAATATTATTACAGAGTTTCAATGTAGCTTCATACCTCGCGCGAGGCCCGCCGTTCGCCGCCCTAATGTGCTTTTTGCCCGCGTAGTGTTGCGTGGCGTCAGTTTGCGACGTAAACCATGTTTTGCATATCTAGCAATGTAGATTGTATGCGAGGTACATTAATATACGATTTACGTATGTAAATACATAACTGTAGACGAAACATTGTAGGCCTCTTACATCACAGTAGTTTTGCCAGTCGTTATTGGTCGTACTGCTCACTTGGCCGTCTTCCGTTTTCTGTTTTTTAACGCTCTGATTGAGAAACATCGATACTTTTTTCTGATGCGGCTTGCCGTCATAGTGTAGTTTCGCTTGTAACGTGGAGTTCATCTGCAAGGTACGATATTGCTTCGTCGATATACAATGTTAATAATTTTATCGACACGAAATCTACAATCACAGAAGTAGTCTCGAAATAAAACTAAATTTAAACGAAGAAAATTCTCTGATTATTCAAATATGATTAGCTGGGCCTTACGACTGCATTGCACAGATCACATTTGAGTGGTTTCATTAATGTCGATAGTTCCCTTTGCGCGCTCGCCACTTTCTCTGAGAAATATATACACAGAAATTATATATTAATAATCTGTTTTCCATTAATTTCAATTTAAAAAATTCTCTAATTACCTGCGTCCTGTGCTGGATCTATAAACTCGTTTTTGCGTTTGTAAAAGTTCTTGTTCTTGTTCTTTCCTACTGCGGACGCCGCGGGAGATGCTACTGGTGCAGCAGGTGAACCCTTGTAAGTCGGATCGTACCAAGGAGTATAAAGTTCTGAAGTATCATTATCGCTCGGTATCCACCAGGGGGGCTGAGTTGGCTGTTGTCCAGGAGTTTGTGGATGCATTGTTGGATGTAGCATGTACGGATTCGGTGGCATAGAGTTCGGGAACGTCCCATCAGTCGCGATCGCCACCGGGGTGACTGCCATCATGTTCTCATTCACTGCTGGTCGTTGCTGTTGCGTCGTTGTCGATTGTGCATTGCTGTTCGAGGATTTGTTTGCAGAAGACAGCGGTGGCGGAGGCGGGGGAGGCGGTGGTGGCGGCGGCGGCGGCGGCGGAGGTGGTGGCAGATAGGTTTCGAGTCCTGTTGCGAGAGAAGATGGTAAACCAAAGGTTTTAAGTCATCTTTGTGTTTACGAAAAGGAAAGGAAAGGATCTTCGACCGGTATAGTGGTATCATATTTTTCTCATTTTAGGACATACAAGAATTTGTAAAAAAGTCAAAACTTATAAATCATGCGACACCTCGCAGTTTTATTGCGGTAATTTATCATGTCATTGTTATTCTACATCTAGTGAAAAAAACTTCTTGGATCTTCAGCATGGTGAGATAATTATGCAGCGATACGTATGTGTACATTTGTGTACTTTGAATTAATCATACCTATATTTATTTTTGTCAACTCGTACCATTTTTATAATTTAACGGTAAAGTATTGTGAAGTGACGAATAAAGGGAGATTAAAAGAAGCTTCTTTAACTTTCGTCAATGGTGTTGGACAAGTTTATTAGCGTTCGGATTTACAACAGTGTATCACTCTTACCATAAAGTTTATCAATTCGTCAAAATTTCACAGCGCCAGTGGCTTACGAGATTTATCGTGATAATTATCACGGACTGATGATTCGTTTTCAGCGAGAAACGTATAGATAAGTCAGACGGCGCCGTTAACAATGAGATGTCTATTGTGCTCTTACAATTTACAGAGGAATCGCGTTTAATTGCACGCACACGCTATATTAAGCGTCGCGTTAATTCGCGCGCTAGCTGATACAAAGACCTACGACATTATGCGATAATACATCTCACGCCCAGACAGCGATACATATTTAGCTTATCACGTTTGCGCCGCAGTGCTGACGTAATTTATTTTAACATTCGTTATACGTAGCGACTCCATGTCTCCAGTATTACTCACGTAGTATTCATAATCGGTTTTCATTGCAAGATAAGTTCTTATCATAAATAATACATTGAGATGCTAATATGGTTTTGTGATTGGCTCATGATATCTTAAGATTGTACTTAAATGGTTTTAATATAAAAATCAATTATTTCTGAAAAATATTCAAAAATTTTCCTAAATTTTTGAACATTTTTCAGAAATATTAAGAAAGTCTCTTTTCTTAGAATTTTTCATGTATATGAATTGTGAAATATTCAGATTTCTTATTCTATAATTTCTAAAAACATACCTTAAACTTTTTTAAATTTTATAAAATTTTATTCCTTACATTCTTTTATTCTTATAGTGTTTTTCAGCACTTTGAAAGATTTCCAATTTGTATGAAAAATTGTAGCAATTTAAAAAAAAAATAAATCATTCAGAAATTTTGAAAAATTTTGAAATTTATGTAAAAATTCTACAAACTTATATGAAAAATTCTGAGAAAAAATTTTTATCAGGGTATAAATACTGGCCATATAGACAGACTTAAATTCGTATCACACTATGCATTAGAGATTAAGAATTGTGAATTAAAAATTTTTATCTCCAGTGCATAATGTAACATTTGCTTTAAACTCATTTCTTTATCAATGTAGATTAACTTTAATCTCAGCTTTTAATTTATTAATCTTTTTCTTATTCTTAAAGCTAGAAAAATATAAAGAGTAGATTAAACCAACCAAGATTAAAGTTTAATCTGTAGTAGAAATAGATATTATACAATTATGCTGATTACATAATCAGCATATACAATGCAAATTAATGATGACAGGCAAAAAATGTTAATCGTATTTGGAATATTTGGAATATTTCAATTTGAGGGAATCAAATGTTTTATTTATTCAGAATTGATATATTCTACAATTAATAAAATAATTACATAATTTCAGACATAATTCTATACTTTAACTTCAAGTATTAACTATTGTGACCTCCTTCTATATTTATATACTTGCATTTGACATTATCTTCAATTTTTTTTACAAAAACATGCTCTGAAGTGTCAATCGACTTTTACAAAATCAACAAAACAGTAGTAAATACGTTTTAAATACTTCGTTCGGGCGAAACGGAAAATCGAGTGAGTCGTAGATTAGATCTGTTATATTATTATAACATAGCATTAAGCGCTCGCATGTACATTGCGTGATCCATGTACTCTTCGACGTGCGGTGCTCGCAATTTACTCGTCAACGTAATACACACATACACGATAATTGTCTCGTCCGGCGAGTCACGATCCGACGATTTTCGGAGCTTCAAATAATGCCGATTACAACAGATCGTGCGCTAATTGAGATAATCTTTCAAACCTACGGAGCGTTCCGAGAATCGACAAAACATCCCCGGAAACCTCAGGATTACTTCCTTCTTTTATCCTTGGCATCAAATAACTCCGCGTTGTCATTTTACAAATGCACATTATTGCAAAGCGGACGAGTCGAATTGGTGTCGAGGCGAGAGGAAAGGGGAGAAAAGCGGATTGTCTTGAGGATGACGCATGACTCACCCGGCACTTCTGGATTCTCTATGAGTTTGGCGCTGGACATTTTCCTGCCTCGGCGAAGATTTCTATTCAAACGATACTCGTTTCTACTGAGCACAGCTCGACGATTAATCCTCGCTACGACTCACGTGGATGTCGCGAATCCGCGCCGCGGTTTCGTCGACCTCCTCGTCGTCGACCTCCTCCTCCTCGTCGTCGACCTCCTTGTCGTCGTCGTCGTCGTTTCGTGCTCGTCACCGTTTCTCGCGTAACGGCACGTAATGTCACACCGGACACACTGTGGCCCGCACGTCGACATCGACTGTCGCTTGTCCGAAGCAAAAAGTTTGGTGAGGTTAATTCAGGCGAGTTTGACACAAGCCGACGACATTATGCGAACGCGTGATATTGACCCACGGCGCAAGATGGCTGCACGCATCACGTCACGCATGTCGCGCGGGACCGATCAGACTGAACTAAAGACTCATTGAGATTACTCCATGGACTACTCCAACTTCCAACTACTCCGTGGTCTTCGAATTCCGAGTGCTCCGACGCTCTGATCGTCGTGAAACAGGTTCGATTTTGTTGATTTTGATGGTACGGTTAACCGTTCACGAGTTCATCAGTTCATCACGACGATGGAAGACGAAATAGATGACGAGTTGCTTCAGTGTCTCGAGGAGAAAATCGCCAGTGGCCACAGCATGGTCGAGAGGTTGAAACTTATGGACAAGATCGACGGGATTGATAAACTGATACGGAAGATTCAGCAAGAGATAAAATTTTTGGAGAAGGTAAAAGATATCCTAATTAAATTCATCATTTTTACGTATAGATATAGGGGAGAGTATGAGTGCTTTCTAGAAATTAAAGGCACAGCTATCACAAATGAACATCCTTATTATTTGATAATGTTAAACAAAGACGAAATAATAATCAAAATTTAATTTTAAGAATTAGAAAAAGCTTATATTGGGGGATTCTCTTTAATTCTAAGAATTATTTATTAACAGTAAGTTAAACTTACTGTTTATCTTTTCTAAGATTAATAGAATTCTAATTAATAGAGAATTCTAATAGAGATTAAGTTAATCTTACATTGATAGAATCAGGCTTGTTCTTTTTAGTTGAACTTCTTCGCACAGTTCAACTTTCCTCTTTTTCTTTTCACTGGAGAGAAAGATAGATAAACTATGTTGAACATATTCAGCTAAAAAGAACAGATCTTTTATATCTCTTGAATCTCTTGAGATCTCTTGTATCTCTTATTGGAAAGCATGTATCTTGAATGGATCTATTATAATCCGGTGCAAAAGTTTTAGAATTGAGAATTAATTCTTCTCTGGTAGAGTATATTTTTAACATACCAGTTGAATTAACAAATTAATAACTTGAGCTTTTCTTACAAAGGTACAATGTACAGGAAATTTAAAGAAGAAACATCTCCAGAGCTCGAATCTGACTCATCTCGATGCTATGGTGGCTCGACTATCATGTGCAAAGGATCCCATCAGCGTAATGAGACCCTTCAAATATCAAAAATCACGTCTGGAGATTGATATAGTATGTAATAGTGGCGCTTCGTGGGTGAAGATTATAGCAAGAAACGCTAGAGCATTAACTCTGATATCTCTCGGCAATGGAGAATACGGACAGAAATCTGTTTTGGACCAAGCCAATTCGTACCTTGTATGTAGCAAGTGTCATCTCCATCACTATAGACCTCCAGATGTGATATTTCATTTTGCTTACGGCGTAGAGGTTCCACTGGCTTTGCAATTAGAGCAAATGGGCATCACAGTGGAAGGAGATAGAATAGATACAAACAATGAAAACTTGAACAGTC
>NW_017259257.1:694879-701624 GCF_001594045.1 Atta colombica | reverse complement strand
CTTATTGTTCTCTTTTTGTTTTTTGGAGGTAGAACAAGATGAACTGGATTTGTCCAAAGGATCTACAAGCGATTCCGAAAAGGATTTAAATATGGATTTGCGATCATTAAATACATCTGTTCTATCAACTCAGAACTCAGAAATCAGACTCCTGAATCTCGATGTGTCGGCGCTTTTGGCTTACGTTACGAATATGGCTAATGGATATAATAATTATGTTTATCGGGAGCCATTACTTATGCAACAAGCAGAAATGGAAAGGAAACGTCCCATAAAACCGATTCTAGAAAATTTGTTTCGGGACAAAGAACTTATAATCTGCCGGACAGCATATAATAATTTTATGAATATTATCGATGTTATCGGTGGTCCGAATGAAACGCAGCGTGCTCAAGAATTGTTAAAGAAAGTCCGAATCGTTGACGATGTCACTACTGGACGAATTATGGAACTTCGCTTAGGCGGTAAAATTAAAGGTCGATCGCGACTGATTTTTGCAACGGGCGAAAGTATGAAAAGTATTACAGTTTCTGCTAATGAAGGATTTGTAAGAGCGGCGCGCATGCAGGTAATTATATTCAGCATATAAAATTATTTTACTGTCAGTTTTACATCACTGATAATGAATAATATTATAAATATTTTATTTTTTTAGGGCATTGAGTGTACAGTTTTCTTACATGAGCCACGATCTCTATCAGAAGTTAAAGAAAATAATGCAACACATATAGAGCAATCTTGATATTATTCCAAATATCTAGGCAATCACAAAGAAAATATATACTGGTACTAAGCATTTCTATTGTTTATTATATTAATTTATTATATTAATTTATATATATTATATAAGATGATGTTTATGTGTTATTTCTCTGGAGAAAGAAGCTATTATATTTCATCATTGATTATCTGAACATTAGATTTGTTAAATTGAAGCTCTATATTTTCTTGAAATTCTGCAAAATATAAAATAAATTGTTATTACACAAAAGGCGAGGTGTAAGATTAAAATATTTAATAATACCATCGATAAATTTGTTGAAATGAGGATTCTTTTCTTTGGCCATCCGTATATATTCTTTACTCTTCTCCCTATTTCTGAGATGTATATAACATTTAGCGCTATACAAAAGAGCTTTTAAATTTGAGTCATTTAGTTTTAACGTCCACTCGCAGTCGTGCAAGGCTTTTTCGAATAATCCGAGATTCATATATGATAACGCGCGATTATTCCACAATACAGAAGAGTCTTTACGTTGTTCCAATGCTTTGCTATAATAAGTCACGGCCTTCTCATAATCACCTTCTTTAAATGCACCGTTTGCAATTCTCTTTAACGTTTCCGCCCGTTCATTTCTAATTTTGCGTTCTTCAGCTCGTTTTTTAGCGTCGTTTTCTACGCTCTTCATGAATACCTCTGTTTATATAAATCGCGTCAATTTATAATTTATCACTACTTGCCGAATAGACAAAACAATAGCATAATACATGTATAAATGTACCTCGCGACATTTGGTTCGGATCATCATTTGAATCATGTTCCTTTGACGGATATTTATTAATTACTGATCGATCAGTTTTAACTTTTACCTCGCTATCTCCAAAAACTTCTTTTTGAACATCTTGTTTTAATATTTCATCGGCTAACTTTTTCCCGCATTCTTGTTCTTGTTGATCGGAAGATGCTAATTTCTTCACGATTTTTTCTTGAATGAAAAATTTTATTGATATAAGTAAATTTGCAATATAATCACGTGTCATACTCACCCACTTCAGTGACACGATGCATAAAATTTTGAAACTCTTCTTCTGTTACATGTTTATCAGGGTTTAATTTATTAACAATATCATTTGCCTGTTCTGTTTTATCACAATACTTTACTTTATTCTTCATATTCATATCCATTTTTTTATGTAAAATCGTAGGAACAATTGCAAAAACCTTTTGTATACGCTATAAGGAGAAATGTCAAGTTTGCTTCCAAGGAAACCGCTATATAACAGAGTTGCTATGGTTTGTTACGCTACATATCTACTATGGCTGCTTTCTTTTTAATACAATTGACATTTTCGACACACGTCGTTTTTCATTTATTTTGTTTAAATTCAATTACATTTTTCGACTCTGTTAGCGAGGAGAGTCGGAGTGTGTTCAAATGTTATTTTGAGTGATATCAAGACGCATTCGCAAATCAGCTCAATCACTTTTAATTCTGTTTTTTTAACAATGTATGTTTTTTGCTGGAAAGCACCGTTTGAAAAACTAAAGACGGGAGCACAAAATCTTGCATAATGCATAAGGCATAATAGAATCAAACAATCAGAATTTTTTATTTCATAGAAAGGAAACAAATGAAAGATTTTTAATTGGTTCATCTTCTTGTGTATTATACTTACGATTAAGCGAAGGTCTACGCTCCGGCCTTTATTATAAATTTTGTGAAGCATTGTGAAGTTATTAAAAATTCATACACACTGCACATATAACGGTCTATTAATTGTGGCAAATTGTTCTGCGAATGTTAATTTGAGTCGATTTATGTTTCTTAAAAAGAAAGCAGTCTGTTATATTATGTATATATAAATCGATCTAAGAGCCAGAGCTTATTTCACCTTTAAATAAATTATGACAACTTTGTGAAAATTCATTTAATGCATAAAAAAAAGAGCAAAAGACCGAGACGACGAGAGTGAGGGACGAGTAAGTTGAATTTATCAAAAGGTGAAACAACCTAGTCATAATGTATCTATTATCAATTAAATTATCGCATAAAAAAATTTTACATTAAAGAATAATTTTAATCGTACACGTAGATTTTAAAATGAGTTACGATTTGCACAGCTTTATTATAAAACAGCAAGATCATGCAACGTAAATATTGAGGAAACGATGATTAATTACTGTATATATAGCAGTCTGAAATTTCAAATGTCATGTATATGAATATCAAAGTGTAATATGTGAGAACATGCAACAATACTTATATACATTTTCTTATCGATTGATGAATCTTAATCATATTAACTGTTTGAATCTTTTCTAGGTGGAAACTCTTTATGATGAGTGTTCTTATTTAATGAATGGACCAATATCTGAGAATAAAACTGTTGCGTGGTTTTACTGCTTTCTGAGTTATCATTGTCAATTTCGTCAACTTCTAAAGGATCCATATCAACATCTTCTTCCATGTCGGAAGATATATCAATTTCGTCCTTTATGTAAACTGTACTTAAATTGTTATCTTCACTTGAATTTTTTTTAACTTTTCTTCTATCTAAAGGTTCATTTATTTTATTGTCTGACACAGAAGTGGATGGCTTTCCCGCTGTGATCTCCACTTCGTCCATAATACAACGCACTTTCTGAAAAGATAATGGTTTGTTTGTTATTGTGGATAACACACTTGGCCAACTGATCTCGGGATGCGTCGGAAAATCTTTTCTCTTTCGCTGCATCGGGGACATTCTTCGCACTCCTCTACTTGTACTTGGCTCGTTAATGTCTATAATACTGATACCGGAATTGCTAGTCTCTAGCCGTTGACACAACTCGCTTATGTTAATCTCTTCGTTCTTCGTCATTTCCTGAGGAACTTTGGCTGTCGTTTTGTAAGGATTCGTCTTCGGAACAAACTTCATCTGCGGAATCGTTTTACTCTGTGTTTTCGTGCTTGTCTCATATTCTGAGCTGACGCTGCTTCTACCAGATGAGTTTTTGGCTTCTTCCAACTTCAATCGCGACACTGTCGTCGTCTTCTTCAACACATCGTAGTGCTCCTTGTTGTTGGAACCTTCAGATAGCAACGATGGCGGGATGTGCCGGAGCCCAGTGACTTCAAGTGTCTCAGCGAGTTTCAGTAGTCTCCTAACCTCGCTCTGCACTACTTGTATTTCGCCACAATACATGAAATTCACGAGAGTCTTGAGATCATCGGCCTCGATGTCATGCAGGACGATCATCGGATGCGGATGATCATTAGCCAAGAGCAATCGGCGGAAGAAGGAGCTCGAATTAGCCAGTACCATCTTGTGACATTTAAGGATTGTACCGTCCTTACATGCCAGGGAGAGATCGACAAATTGCTGTTTCTCGTAACAAGTGTCGAGTGAGCCCACCATGTGCGACGGGAAGCTCTGCCATTTGAAGCTCAACACGGAATCCTCCTTCATTGTTGCGCTTTTAAGTCAACTCTTCAAGTCAGAGATCTCGTGATCAGGCGACGCGGGATATTCATTTAGCGGTGTTTCTAACAACTATACTCGCCATGACACCACGTGCCGCTGTTGTCGTGCATTGTCGTCGGTCATATCACGAAGCCAAAGATGGGGATGGAGATATTGAAGATGGAGCTGAGACGAAGATGTTAGATTGTAGAGGTGGATTTTTCCGGCGGGACTTTTCGTACGCATGCGTGAATACGTCACTGCATAGTCACGTGATAATTCCTCCATTTTCCTCGAGATTGCACCAACGCTATTTTAATTTTAAGCGAGGCTGAAAACTCTCTCCCTTTCTATCTCTCTATCGACTTTAAAAAAAGAAAGAGAGAACGTTAAGCTTCTAAAATGCTTTTAAGTTTTTAAAATATTCATAGACGTATGTATGTATATTTACGCACATCACGTATTGGGATATTCACTTTTTTGAATAGGCAGATGTGTTAAAATACCCCAAACAAATTTTATCTTTACAGTTATATTTTTTATACAATAGCGTTTATACAGCTAAATTTACATTATATATTTTATGAAACAGGTAATGTAAAAATAATAAATTAACTTTTTAAGAGTTCTGAGCAATACTTTTCTTTCCTTTTTTAAAACAAGATTTTTAAGATAATTATACTTTACTTTTTTTTACTTACTCAATTTTAATATTATCACCAGATTGTAATAAGTCTAACTATAAAACCAAGAAATTAAAAATTTTGCTTAATTTAAATACGCTTATACTAGAAACTTTTACATTATTATTAAAAAACTAAAAAAAAAATCAGACTAAAAAGCTTAAAATGTACTCAGGAAGATGCTATTTGTGGCATTTTACTTTTATTTTACGTCTAATGAACGCTAAAGATAGACCAAAGAACAGAAAAATTTCGAAATTCCCGCACATTCGTACTGCTCGGCTTGAGATATCGAAGGGTCGAGATATCGCGAGGTCTCGAGCGCGAGATCGCTCGATCGTAAGAAGGGCGACTTCTCGACGGTCCAATTGGCTTCGATAATTGCAAATGGTCGTTTAATAACAGATGATTGAACGCGTTCAGCGGCGCGCGGCGTGGCATTTATCTGTCAAAAGCGGTGGCGGCCGGCCGATGAACATTGTGATGCGCCGCCGGCTGACGCGCGTCCGTTGACCATTGAACCGGCGAGACGTGGATCTGCGGAGGCTGCGAAGCTCTTTACTTTTCCCGGCTCCGGGCGACGGGAACGTCGACAGTCGACACACGGCGACGACGGACGGCGGCGACGACACGACGCGGCGGGAGAGCGAGAGAGCGATAGAGAGAGCGAAACGCGCGAGAGACGAGTGTGCGGAGCGGGCGACCTTTGAATAACCGACGCGTACGTTTATTATTATGTGATTGCGGGTTGCGCGCGGGTTCACGACGGTATAACGAGGCAGACGATAGGAAGAAAGCTGTAGGAAAATGCGGAGCACCGACGTTTTCTGCTATCTCATCGTGGTGACTCTCGCCATTCTGTCCACGCTCGGCCGTGCAGGTGAGTACCCACATTGGATTTATTCTCGAGAGTATACATCGTGGAGTAGCCAAGATAGAAAGAGAGAAGAGAGAAAGAGAAAGAGAGAGTATATCGTGGCAGGCCCGCTGTCTGGCTAGTAAATTAAAGCCCGAGCGAAATTGGTTCGTCCGAGCGAGCCGCCGCAGTCACCCCAGCTTAACCACAATGGTCTTCTTCCGCTCTTTCTCTCTCTTTCTCTCTCTTTCTCTGTGCCTCTCAATTCCTCCATCTCCGTCGTTCCTTCTCGAAATCACGGATCGTCTTTGAGAGAGCACCCTCGGCTGCTACGCGGAATTGTCCAGATCCGCAACACGTGTGATTCTAGTGCGTTCTCGTTCCTGCACTTCCGGCGGTTCCACATTGAAAATGCGCTTTTCACGACGAGAGATATTCCGCCGAAATTTATCCCGATTACTCTCTAAATTCTTCGGAGTGAAATCTTACTCCAGAGTGAAAATTGAGCCAGTCTCGTAAACGAGTGGCACATAAAAGTCAATAAAAAATTAAAATGGCTTTATTTTGATTCCTAACGTTAATAAACAGTCAATAAATAGTTAAATTTTGTAATAAAAAAAGTCGTTATTTTGATTTTTATGACGTCAAAATAAAATCATTCCGACTTTCTTTTCATTCAGTGCATTTTTTTGGTAAGAGGTTTCATTAGTAAGATACACTCTAAAGATTTTAGAGAGTAATCGACGTTGATTTTTACTTTTATATTCAATTTTATTTTTAAATATTATGATTTTTATGCGTGAGATATGGTTTTTGCGCTTCGCAGAAATACAGGAAATACTACCAGCGATAATTTAACAATATCACGCTGTATGATCTGTGGACTTTATGCGCAATATGATAAAAATGCAAATAATTGACACCATAATGTTACCGAGGATCGTTAAGAGATATCGAGTTTCCAAAAAAACGGAGCTCGATGAAAATTTTGCCCGCGCTTTCTCTATTGACGCAATCACCATATTTTTTTGCAAATAAAAAC
>NW_017259257.1:688443-694779 GCF_001594045.1 Atta colombica | reverse complement strand
ATATATGTGTGCCTCGCGTCTCGATGTCTCCATCAAAGTATTTTCCTTCGCTTGCTGATTTATCGTCTCTTGCATTTTTACGTTGCATTCAGTTTATTGCGAAAGCGAATTTGAAATGCTTAGTTGCTAGGGCTTCGTTTTTTTCCTGATAATTACGACGTCAAAGCGCGCACGAGGAATTCATTTGCGATAAATATGTCTCTTTAAGGATATATTTTTTATTTCACCGCGGATTTATGGACCTGTGCATCCATACCGATGTACTTCCTTTTTTTTTTATTGCGTGACATAATCGTCGATTGCTTCGGGGTAGAAATCGAACCGTGACGCAATTAGTTTGGTAATTTGATGTCTTGTCAGTTTATTACGTTGCAATATTGAATTGCGTGCTTTTTGTTATTAATTTCTGCTGGATATTTTTATCTCTTATATATGAACTCTCTAAATTCTTTGGAAGGGAAATTACTCTAAAGAATGAAAATTGAGCTAATCTTGAAAAAGAGTAGTTCAAGTTTCAATCTTTAAAAGTTAGGTTCCTTTTACTCTTTAGAGTAAGATTCACTTCGAAAGTTTTGGAAAGTATAGGTCACATGGTTTTTTACTGCCAACGTTTTTTCTAAATCCTTCCTGAAAGAAATAGCATTTTTGAATTTCTATATTTTTAATCTTTAAGTAGATAGATTTAAAGATACATGATGAATATACGAGTGATAAGTCGGGTATTCAAGAACATCCCAAACAATTTCATTTTATAAATCAATTATAATAATAAGAAACAAAAAGTTACGAGCAAGGTTTTTAATGCTAAATTAATACAAAATTCATGTATTAAGAACCTAATTATAATTTCAAATCTAATTATAATTTCACATTTTGATCTAATATTATAATCTCATGTTTATTTAGTACATTTAAGTTTCAATGTGTGTTAATTTATTATTAAAGAATGTTAAATTTATTATTAAAGAATATATTATTAAAGAATGCTTTAATCCATAATTCCGTTTTATTAGTTGATTCGTAATCTTTTAAGTCTTTGTTTTCAACTTATTGTTTAATTCTGCATTTTTTATTTGAATTTTACGTTATTTTACTTGTATATTATATTGTATATTATGTTAACATTATTGAAAAAGAGTTTAATAATAGCTCCCAAATGTTTAGTGAAATGACGTCAATTAAATATTTGATTAATATAACCAATAATTTTTATTTTCCCTAAATATTTTTGGTTATACAAAACATTTAAACTTCATTGGCATTTTACTAAACACTCAGCAGCTATCATTAAACTTCTTTTTCAGGAATTATAAGATAAATGAAGTAAAAATAATGAACTTTAAAACTTCTGGGATATCTCTGAGAAAAATATTTTATTTTCCTTTTATAGACAAGATTTTAAAGAAAACTATATGTGGAATATTTGTTGCCATTCCATCTATTTCTTTAAAGACGAACATATCTAATACCGATGACGAGATCTGTTTATCTTAGAAAACTATTTTCGCCACGTAGAGATTTTCCGATCTACGACGATTTATCGGTACGCAGTCACACATATCTGTCGTAATTGGTTTTAACAACGTGGATGTTTGACGTTGTTTCATCCGCTGTCTGTTTTTATTGGTCGTATATCTATGATCATACCGTACCATGGATGAAAACGAGGCGACTCGATGATCATCCTACAAGTTTCATGCCGTTTCACCGTTGAAATGGCTCCATATTAATTTAAATAACCGGCAGGTTATATAAGCACGCACGCGCGAAGAATTCGTCGAAAAGAAAACCGGCAGAATGGTATTCGCATGTGAATATCTCATGAATATCGTTCCGGAGCGTATTTTAGCATCCTCAGTGGGCGAGAAAACGCGCGATTACCTCCGCCTACTTCGCTCGTACTTTCATTGCATATTTGTTTATTTGAAAGTTACACGTGTATTGCACGTGGCGGATCGTCCGTCCATTTGTACGATAATGAAATAATATACAGAGTTAATAAAATGGAACACCTTGTATACAATCGTGGGTCGAAAACAAGTTTACTTGGCGATACCAATGTCTCGATATATCAACATTTTATGCATTCCTTTGATATCTTTTTCTATCTTCTTTCCTAACCAATTTTCTTAAAAGGATATTCTATGTATAAAGTACACTTCAGAAAAATCCAAGAGAAGACTTACGCGGATATATATTCTTTCGGTTCATACATAATAAACAAAAAGAATCGGCAAGAGATATGCATGCGTGAAATCTTTCGGTGAATTCGCGTTTACGTGGCGAAATTCGGTCGGATGAAATTGGATAGTCGACGCGAAATTGAGTGAAGACACGCGAAGAGTATATTCCTGTAGCTTTCTTTTCGAGTAACATTTAGTTTTATGAGTATAATGTAAGTTTTTACTCCGAGAATATTGAATCTATGTCGGGACCTGCTCTACTTATATAATACTTTTTATTACGTTTTTAGCATATTCTTTTGCCATATCAATCGATATTATTTAAAAATGACGGTTACGATAACAGCTGATTACATATCTTTTTTATTCACAGATAAGTTTACGGAATTGCATCGCTTTCGCGTCGTTGTTATCAGAATATTTCATTGATTGCAATGTTTTTCAATAATTCAAGATACTATAGTATATACACAGCTGTGTATATACTATAAATATCGGCAAATGTCACAGTTCTTCTTTTTGTTAATTTAATGCTGCATTTTTTATGTAACGAGCAATATTTTTATTTATTTAGATCTAGATATGAAAATAATTTTATTATTATCAAAATAATTATGTAGAACATTTAAAACGTTAACAACACCGCAAAAAATTTTTAACCTTCTAACAATTTCAGTAACCAGTTTGATCGTACTTATATAATTATCTCAATAATCCAAAATTTTTTTCTGCTTAATTCTTCATTTTCAAAATGTATAATTTATACATGCAGATATTTGTACCTTCTGCTTACTGTTTATTAATTTATTTATTAATTATACTGATGAATATATTATTCAGGGAATTAAATCAGCATTTAGCCTCGTCTTTATACAATATATATGTATATGTTATTCGATATGTCTCTTTATTATTTGCATTGGATAAAATTATTATTATTATTATTGTTATTATTATTATTAATTATTTTTAGATTTGTATCTAAAGTTTGATTTGATATTCATATTTGTAGACACTAGTAAAATCATTCCTGCTGTGTAATTGTTTATTCGCAATGCTTATATCTTCTGTTCTCTTCTCAGATATCGTTTTGATTTTATATTATCGAGAAAAAAGATAGTTATATAAGTCCAAGTGTAATCTTAACTCACGATAGGAATGTCCTTTTGAATGGAATTCTCCTTCGATTCTGATACGATTTAACGGCAGATTGCCTGCTGTGAGACTTCATGAAAGTGAAGATGAACAGACTCTTTGTTCACTTGAACGATCCGATTTTATGACGTTATCGCGGAAAAGTGATCCGTATTGTATGCCACGAGAACGTAATAAATGGATCGAATATGATATCTTGAAACACTGAAACCGTTGAAATTTTACACCGACAGCATTCTGCCGGTCTGAATTACGTGATTATATTCAACGCGCTTTACGATCGGGACATAAATTGTTGATGTAAATTGTAAAATCGTACAGTAGAGATGCGTAATGTTAATTTTATTCCCGAAGGTAAAATCTTGATATATGAGAAATTTTTTTTCAATGTAAAATTTTCTTTATGATGAACACAATGTTATTCTTTATTACTACACACGACAATTTATATAATGACGTGTACATTTCCGTGATGTTTCAACGAGAGAAGCCACGTAGGACGTATAGAATTAATAGAACGTCTATTAGTACAACAGCTATTTAAATCAAAAATAAGTCTCATAATACGCTTGACTCAGCCTCAGTGCGGTTAACCCCTCATATATGCTGTTGATAAAACGAATTCATCTCTATTAACTGATTCAGCCAATCATGCGTCACGCGGGCTCGATGGAGTTACGAAAATGCCATTCATCCTCGTGTCTCTTTGTGTCTTCTGTTCTGAGATAATGAATTGTTCGACGGTGATAACGAGACGGATAAGAAACGTAGCGCATTCGATTAAGTCTCACATGAGGCACGTAATCATCGATTTATATTTATATGATGTACATGTTGTATTGTCTTGAATTATGTGACTTTATCTCTTCAAGATTGCAGACAGTCTCGAACAAAGCTTTCGAATGACATTTAATTCATGAAATCTCTTTATTTAATGCAGAATTTATTTATAACATTTTATTGTGTTCTGAAACAATGATTATTTTTATAGATGGCATGATTAATTGTTTTAGAATTCTCAGAGAGTCATCTGTATAATAATAGAATATGTGATTTAAGTCTCACTTTCTTTTCCTGTTTATTTGTTATCACAAAATTGTTTGTCACGTTTATAATTGGAAATTTAAAATTTAAGTGTTATCTTAACAATTATAATTTTGAAATGATATAGAATATTTGAATATTATTTATGTTGCTTTAATATGATTATAAATTGAATTAGCATTATTTTAGCAGCGAACGAGCGAAGTGAAGCGAATTTCTTATTGTTCCATCAGACAATGGCAGCAAATATTTTTAGTTGACTAGATCAGCAGAAATTTTATTGGATTATGTCCAATTTAAACATGACTACTCGTGCTATTAGTTATTATCTTTTTGTAATATCTTTGTTGCTTTCTGAGCAAATATTTATTTTTCGAGCTATTTTTAATATCGCTGATATATCAATGTTGTCATACTAATATATTACAGAGTATAATATTCATAAATATTCAACAATAAATGTGATTATTTTTTCAAATATCTGTAAGTTTTTATAAATATTCCATATAAATGTCCCTTCAAAAATAATATTTTGTTTTTAATTATTAAAAATAATATTTGTTTTGTTTCGTTCGATGCTTATAGCAATGCGTTGCAATATTAAGTGGAAATCTGGCGAGTTTACTGAATGCAAGTTGAAAGAATGCTGGACGTTCTAGATCGACTCGATGATTCATTTACTACTAAAGTATTGATTCTTTTCAGAGAGCAACGACGGTGCACACACATTGAAACCGTGTAATACTTCGGATCTCACCGAGCAATGCGGTAAAAATCAGAGGTGCCGTGTAACCAACAATGGCAAACCGATGTGCGAGTGTCAACGAGATTTTTATTTTGTTGATGGTGAATGCATTAGGACATCAACATCCACGATGACAAACGTTACTACCCTCAAGCCAGAGCAGAGGTCCGAGTCAGGAGGTATGTGTACACCGGGAAGTAATCCGCTGAATGTTTATTCTTCATCGTAAGCTTTATCATGAAAAAAAAATAGGCACACTGGTTCTTCTAACAATCGCTTTTATCATTTTTTGAATATAAGATCCAATATTCGAATGTATATAATCAGCCTTACGCTCACCTTATGAGTGTCTTAACTCATAATTAGATAATACTGTTTAACTTGCCTATTATTCATTTATTAATATACGACAAAGAAGCAATAGGAAGAAAAAACGACCTTGAAAATCAGTCTAGCTAATGGCAACAACTAAATTTTCTATCAATGTTGTGCAATTTGATTTAGGTAGCTCTGTAGCCGCCGGTCTGCTAATACCCACCTTCCTTATAGTAGTCGGTGTACTACTGTACTTCGGTGCGAGACGATACAAATGGCTACAACGATTTCGGCAGTATCGTCACAATCGTTACGGCAATGTCATAGTCACGAGAGACGACGATGATGACGACGATCCACCGATAGCGTAAAATGATAAATAAAATGTAAGAGAGAATTATAGAGATA
Source organism: Atta colombica (assembly GCF_001594045.1). Taxonomy (NCBI): domain Eukaryota; kingdom Metazoa; phylum Arthropoda; class Insecta; order Hymenoptera; family Formicidae; genus Atta; species Atta colombica. Next base: position 688,929 of record NW_017259257.1, on the reverse strand, counting down.
TGCACAGGCCGCGCGTACCAAACGATCAAACTTGAATAGGTGCAGTGTATGCTTGTGTGTTGATAGAACGTACATAGTTACGAGGCTGTAGTGTGGACTTTGGATACGGGAATACACACACACACACACACACACACACACACACATATATATATATTCGGTTGGTGACGCTTGTTTTGATTCCTTTAGGAATCGTTACCACGTAATTCCGTGCAACTATCAGCAGGGAAGTATATCTACTAAGTGCACAAGAGGCGGGAGAAGAAAATGAATTACGAGGCCAAATGTAAAGATGCACTCGCGCGAGTAATTATGCTTTTATCATTAATTCGAAGATAGATTGGCTGCGTTCAGCAGAATACAGTTTTACAACCGTTCTATGATTATCTACTGAGAGGGATCATTCTTCTAGGTTTAAAAGTATAATCCAATCAGCACGAAGAAAACTTTCAACAGTTGCAAAATAAATGTTCTGTTGAACGCAGC
>NW_017259257.1:676116-688343 GCF_001594045.1 Atta colombica | reverse complement strand
ATATACTTTATATAATTATAATGATTGTATAATTGCATACATAATTGTATGCTTACAATTCCAAAACATGAAATATTTTTGGGAAACTGTAACGTTTACTTTATCCATCGAGAATGTAAAAGCATTGTTACTTTCACGCTAGTTGCCGAATCTATATTTATATGTGATGTTGATTAAGAAGTATAAAGCATAATAGACTATGTTTATGATAATTCTAAGCATTCACTGAGAGCATAATTTTTTATATTGATATTAAAATAAGCTGGTCAGTAATTATATACTATTAATAGGTGTATAATAATCAGGTGATCGTTTTTTTTTATCACCATCCTCGCTATAGCTGGAATTTAGGAAAGTTATATTAAATGTTGTGTGTCATTATTGTGAATAGGATTACGTCTATTCTCTTTTACAATAATATTTGATGAAGTAATGTGATTAATATGCTAAAATTATCCTCTTTTTTAAAATTTTCTTAAATTACGGCTAATTTTTTGATCTCTATAATAATAATTAAATTTAAGCATTGAAAGGAATATTTCAATTTAGGTATTTAATAACTACATATACATAAATATTTTTTGCGATTTACAAATAATACAATTTTTTTTCTATTAATCCATTACTGATATGTAAATTTAGGACGAATACCAAATAAACTCTTTATTATTTTTATGTGGATCTAAATTAGTACTTACTTAAACTGCAGGAAATTTGGAAGTGATTGCATTTATACCAAAAAGATGTCTTGTTCTTTAATTTCTTCGACATTTCTGTAAAATAATAAAATTTGTAAATACGATATTCGGGACTGCATACTCTTGCCAACAACAATTTCTTCCTAATAATTTAATCTAATTGTGATTGGAAGATGTATTATCTATATATCATTTATGACAAATGCGAGCTTTAGTAAAATCTCGTAAAAGATTAATAAAATAAGCTTTCGAGAATTATACATATATATTATATACGTATCCTATTCTTGTACTCTATCATTTTTGTACAGAATCTACGCATTAGAACCCGAAAAGATCGTAGCAACTGTTCAGTGTATAGTAGTGACTTTGGTCGCCGTCTAGATTTGATATTTTTATAATTCGCAAGTACAAATCTGAGAACGGCGAGTGGTACTAGCGAATTATTATAATTGCATTAGTTTTAATACAGCGACAACTCACATTTATTATCGATCCAAAGTGACTAGTACTGTCTGCTCATTTGTTATTACGTCAGTGCATTTTAACATTGATGACTGAATATCCTGTTATTATTATAGCCACGTTTATACAAAATCGTAATAAATATTTGTTGAATATCACTTTCTTATCGAGATAATTCAAATGTTTTCTTTCTTTTTATGTCAAAAAACTAGATATTTACAACAATTTGTGTAGTCGTGGCTCCGTTAAGTTGTCAATCATGTCTCTGTGATGTATTTTATGTTATATGACTGAATTTTCGTTGTTGATCGATTGCATTTTCTCGGCACAATGAATAATCTAATTATGAAATATTTTCCGTGTAAATAATACATAACTGTTGCTGTTACCAATATTTGATACAGTTCTATTACTTCATATGGGACGTTTCTGAAGAATCTGATCAAACTTTGAAAATTTATTCTACTGATTATTAGGAATGAAAAAGTTGATGTTGATATATTCGAAAAATTTCAATTCTGAGCTTTTTAAGATATCAATAATAAATTTTCAAAAATTAATTTGCAATTAAATTAAATTGATAAATAATTATTTTAATGACAAGTAAATTTCAGATCTTTCGAAAACATTCTGTATACATTTTGCACATTAACAGGCAGTGTAAGTAGCAGCATTATTTAAAGTCATTTGAAAATAATTGTCGCTTTAAACTTTAGTACGAAGATATATTAGGTGTGGGAAAAAGTTCGTGGCGTTTTTCCCATTAGATGACATTAAAAAAATGCCACGAACTTTTTCCCACACCTAATATTTAGTTGTCTTTACGCGATTTCTGAATTTCTCTACTCCACCTTGTAATATTTATGAATTTCTTATAATTAGAGGCAAATGTTCCGTTGTGTAATTTATGTCATTTGTACTATAAAGTACAAATAAAAATAAAAATCTCAAAAAATTCTGCAACTGAACATTTTCAAGTATTATTGCTATATTTGCATATTACAACCAAAATGTAATGAGGGGCAATGAATAACACGTAAGTATATAATTTTCTCACTCTTTTATATCATACGTAAATATATCGACATAGCTTTAAGACAAGATATACGCTCAGGAAGACTTATCCGCTAGTAATAGCTATCGAATTCGACGAACTTAATGTATATAATTTCTTTTTCACATTGAATACTTTGAATCGCAATTTAACGAACATGCGTAGCACATTTTAGAGTTACACGATTATTTACAAGGTTGTTTATAGTTAAGAAAAATGGAGATTTGTTTTTAGCACTCCTGAAACTTCAGTGACGATTTATGTGTGAATGATTAATATCGCAAATTACATTGTTATTAGAATGTATCACGTATTAAGTTCTGTTATTGCATCACGTTGCTAGTTCAGAAGGGAAACGAGTTTATTATATGATATGTGCTACAGCATTTGTGTAGTGCTACATCATTTTAAGTGGATCTAGTTATTCAGAATTTCTCTAGCGAAGATCTCAGAACGAGTTATCTGCGATCGGTTTTATATCGTTGAACATTAATCCTGCCTTTGCTTTTCATCGCGGTAATACGCGTGAATAAGTATCGATTAATATCAGAATGATTGATGTCTCATTGTTCTCTGTATCTGATTGTAGTTTCTTTTCCAAAGGCGTGGCATAGTGCTACTCCGCAACAATAATCTATTGACAATAATCTCATCTTTTTTCTCATCTTTTATTATAATTTGCAATAATTTATCTCGAAATCCCGCGAGTTATTAACATCTAACTGAATCATCCGTAAATTATTTTCTACCTTTAGAACGCGCGACGATTGCTTCGCGCGTTCTTTGGAATGAAAGACACCGATCTGATTGCAACAGGGCTAAAAATCGAACGCGATGGGTCCGTTCGGAAAGTCAGTTTCATAAAAGAACGCAGAGTTTTTCTTCCATGAAAGTGTCTTTCCTAAGTCGTTCGGTGGCAGTATAAATTAGTCTCGTTTAGCGCTCGTTGAAGCAAGATGTACGCCTCAAACTTCACTTCCTCGTGAAATCTCAAACACTTCCTCATAATACTCGTAGGTGGTACATTACGGTGTACATCTCTTTAGTACGCCGTATAATCTTGCCACGGTCTTTGCTGTCTGTATTGCGTTCCGCTGATCTGTACAGCCTCCGGCGTCCTGTAATACACTGCTCGACTCCGATCATTATTACTGACACTCGGTAGGAACTGATTCGGAATGAACGATTTTTGTTGATGCTGCTGTTGCTGCTGCTGATTGATTGGCCTGGAGAGCTTGTAGTTGTTCTCAGAAGGTTGTAACACGGTGTCTCTACCGAGCTGTCTGTGAAGAGGTAGAACGAATCCGCTCGGCAAATTAGCTTCTTGAACCAACGTCGGCGTCAGAGCGTCGTTTAGAGTAACATCGTACTCGCTCTCGGGAATATCCTGAAGGCGATGCGTTACTTCATTGATTCTTTGCTTTGCCCTGTAGCTACCTGGTCCTGATGGCAGTTCCTGAGTGTCCTCGTTCTTGTACGTCGAGCTGTAGATATTTGGCGTAGTCTCGATGGAAGGATGTCTCATTTTGCTGCGAATCGGAGAACCCGAGGATGTCTGTACATTGCCGACATTTGCGTGCTTTTCGCTCGAATAATTTTCTATCCATTTAGGCGTTAGATTCTCAATTTGATGGTTACGCGAATCGTACGACTGATTCTGAGTGGAGTATTCTTTGGAAGGGTTTGACAAATCTTCTGGGCCTCTCGAAACTCCCTCCTCATTATTCTTCTCTATCGGTTTTCGTAACGCCGGTCTGGCTATCGCGCTATCATACTCTTCCTGACGTTGTTTCTTCTGAAGATCACTTTGTACGGTTTTATAAGCGTCATACGTCTGCTTATTATCCGATCGCAGAGGTGATGCCTGATGATTAAAGTTTCTGTTATCTTCTTGTTCGTCTTGCACGTAATAATTCCTGTAGTCATTCTCGCCTAAAGTGCTTTGATGATCAGTTGTTGTCTCTTCGTCTCTTCTAGACGATTGCGGTGCTTTAGAGCCGACCGGTGATAATCCTCTCGGATTGGGATTACCGCCTCGAGACGGTAGGAAAGGCCTCTTCACGATTCGAACGGTGGTTCGAGGTGGAGGAGGAGACGGTGGCTCTTCCAATGGCTCGTCGTAATACTCGGAAGAGTATTCATCCGGATACGCGATTTGATGATTCTGTTCGTTTCTACCTTCTAGGTCTCTATCTTGGTAATCCACTTGCTGAGACAATCTCTGAGAATTCTCGGACAAATTTCTGTGATAATCCTCAATATCGCTCACCACACGACTACTTTGAGTTTGAATAGGTCTAGTTGGTCGTTCCGGATAAGATGGCTTTTCCGATCGATCGGTCACTGCGTCTTTAGAGTCTTCTTCAGGTTTATGAATAAGCTGTTCTGGTAAACAAGTCGTCGTAGTTGTTGTGGTAGAAGTGGTTGTAGTTGTAGTCTTCTCGGTTGTTCTATCGTTCGAGTTGGGTCTTCTGGATGCTTCAGTGGTATCCACTAGATCCTTCGATCTCGAGGAAGATCGCGATCGTTCGGCTTCTCTCTCGCGATCGAGAACCCGTGACGAGTACGGTCGTTCTTGTCTTTCAGAATCTTGCGACCTTCCTCGTGAATCGCGATCTGAGGATCTCTCGGGACTGCGATCTTTTCCACGCTCGAGAGCTCGATCCCTATTTCGATCTCTGTCTCGATCGTAGTAACGATCTCTCGAGCGATCCTGATGCGTTCTTAGTCGTACTTCTTCCGGCGGTGAATGATAACGAGTTCTAAAAAATGAATTATCATTATTATTAATTATAATAATTAATTATTGTTAATGATTATGAAGTTCAATGATTGCATTAAACTTTTTATAGATTGATTTTCACAACACCCTTTTATATTTATTATAAAGAGAAAGCAATTTTAAAATTTTATACAAAAATTTTTATGATAAAAAATATGTTATCAATAATTTATATCAATAGTTTCTTGATGTTATCATTAAAATAATTGAATAATTGAAATAATTAAGAAAAAATAATTGAATAATGAATGATAATTGATATAATGAATATCAAATTAGTGATTTATTATGATATTTGCTTTAATTACAATGATAATTATTGTTTCTTTAAAGCAAAATTTATGAACATGAATTTTTTTTTAGTAGTTTAGTTTGAATATAACTTTATCGGTGTTGTGTACGTTACCTTTACCTACCTGAGGGGACGATCCCGATCCCGAGTTTCATAGAAATCTCTATCTCTGTCTCTGTCTCTATCTCTGTAAGAAGGTCTTCTTCTGAGTGGCCTTCTCGGTCTGATATCCTCTAATTCATCATCGTAATAATCATCCTCTGCCAGATCTGCTGGTCGCCGTCGTGGCTCCTCTTTAATCACAATTTTATTTTCAAAAACCGATTTACTAACTTTTTTGTTGAAAATTTTTTCGAATAATTTTACCTGTTGGCTGCGCAGGAGTAGTTTTATACGCATATTTATCTTGTTCCGAAAGTGGTACTGGCCGTCTAATCTTTGGTGGTGTTCTTGGCCTCGAATAAACCGAAATACTAGGTGCAGCCGGCTTCACCAGACCTTCCGCATTAAATGACGCACTCGCCGAAGGTGCTGCAGGTTCCTTATCGTCGTAATCATCTCTATATCTGACGTGAACAGAATGTAATATCAAGTTTCGTAAGCATGTATCGTTCGAACAATATGGTATCTAAAAGTATTGTTGCATATATAAGATATGTCGAAGTGGTTTTCGATAGGATCAACATCAGCATGTTCTCACCTCTTATCGGAATATCTTCGTTCATCGGTATCTCTGTTTCTCGACTCTGGGCGTCTATCGTATACATCTGAATCTTCTACCTCTCTCGATGTAGATCTGATACCTTGATCCGGATTTCTTCCCCGAGGTCTCAAGTCATCCTCCAGCGGATCCCTCGACCTGGATGGGTCCCTTCTATTCCCCCTTGCCGGATATCTGTCCCTAGCGGTATCTCGATCCCTATCATCTCTACCGCGCGCTGGCGGATCCCTATCACGGAAGTCACGATCACGATCCCGATCCCTGAACTCACGATCCCGGTCCCGCCTGTACTTCCGATCGTCGTACTCGTAGTCGTCTCGGCCGATGAAATCTCGCGAGCGATCGTACTCATCATCATAATAATCTTCCTCATAATAATCATAGGGTCTTCTTCTCGCTGGAGGTCTTCTTCTAGGTGGAATTCGATCACGTCCAGAAGTTCTGCTAGTCGGCACAGTGACCGGCGCCACGGTGGTCGTAGTAGTAGTCGTAGTTGTAGTAGCTTGGTAAAGAGCATCGTTTCTGTGCCAATATTTCTTGGAGTTAGCACAGTCGACTTCGGATACGAAGTGACAGATGAAGGTCTTCTGGTCGAACGCCGTGAAATTGGCGCACAGGAAGTCATAGCGGGTGCCAAAGAGACAATGATGGTAGACCTTGAGGAGGACATACGTGTAATGTTAGAATTATCGCGACACGTCTACCGTATCAATAAGAATGGCGACGTTAATTGCGATGGCCATTAAGAACACGGAATGAATTTTGACGCTGGAAGTTTACGAAATCGAATCGCGATCGATGGGTGAAAGTGGGTGGCAAATTGGAGCCACATGTCAGACTTTCGAGATTTTTGAAGGCGCCTCGGTCGTTTTCTTTTCTGATTGCCTACTGCGGGAATCTCGTTCACGATTCGTTATGTTGACCGTCCTCTAGCAGTAACGAAACGTTGGCGACAGGATGATTTCAGCACACTTTTCACCGAGAACGAACGCGGGCGATCTTGCCGCACGCGCCACCGACGTAGCTTTCACACGGCGGCCGCGAATGTGCGAGTGCGAATAATTGCACGGAGTCGCATAAATGTACGTTGTACGGTATGGTCACGAATGAAAAAAAAACTCATGTCTGTGTGCGGTATTATCTGGAACGTACAAATGCCGTAGAATTATCTAGAGGAATTATCTAGAATCATTCAGAGCACATCCTTTCGATAAGTGTCCGGCACCGTCTTTCACTGATTGTGAGATCTTCGTAAAAAGTAGAAGCTCTGATCCTTCCAATAATCATGAATCTTACTCAATTCGTAACATGTACATAAATGTCAGACGATCATCGAACGTCTGATCGCACGTCTAATGAGTTTCACGCATATATGTGGGTATAAAATATTTCCATCGACATTATCATACAGTATAGTTAGAATCATTGTAATTTCACTGAAAGTTTTCTTTATTTCAATCTTTATTTCAAATCTTTATTTCAATTTATCTTCCAGATTTTATAATTAAGAATTAAACTAATTTAATTAATTATTGAACAAAATTATTGATTACATTTATTTTAATGAATCACATAATACTGTTTCGAAGATTCCGATCTTATAGATAATTTTAACTTTGGAGAATTACGGTGGAAAGTCGGTAAAATGTTTAGTTGGTTGAGACTTCCCTATAGCAAATGCAAAAAAAAATCATGGTTATTTGCATGAACTAGAGTTGGAATTATTCAGAATGCATCTTTCTTTCCGTATATGAACTTTTTGTATCTTTAGTGTCGTCAGTTATATGAGCGTTGTCTCCGCAAACGTTAACAATGTTACACCGTTCGGGAGTATTAATTAGCAGGATTCATTACAATTGTAAATTCTATCTGAGACTGGGAAGATTAGAAAATAATCTAAGCGATCGCAGGTGATTTCCGGGAAGCCAGTGACGAATTAATTGCTCATTTCCCAATTTCTCTTCCGCGACAAATCTTTCGCAAAACACACAGGATGACCGATCTTCCCGGTGGTCCTTTTTTCTACGCGCTGCGTAGAGTACGTCCCGGGCCGACGAACTCTGCTCGTTACATTTGCATGACAATGCTCCATTCGTTCTGCAGTCCCGCAAAAATGATCGATAAGAAAACGAGCCGAGTCCGGTCGGAAAGGGGCTACTTTGCAATCGCTTTCACAATTCTAGGAGTCGCGCGCACGTAAATCGCGGAACGGTCAGGGACGGGAAGCGTAGCAGACCACGAAAGTCCTCTTCCTCGGCTTCTTTCCACGATGACCTTGTTATTGCAGACGGCAAAAAAGATTTTTTCACTTTCGATATCGATTTCTAATTTATTGCTCTTGCAATAGACAATAGTCTTGCAATAGAAAAATTAATCGTGTACCTATCAATTATTTGGCGCTCCTTGAAAAGACACAACTACCTCAATTTTATCGTATTAATCGCAATGATATTATATGTTATATGCTATACATAACAATGATACATTATATGGCTATACATAGCAATAATATATCGCAATGTTTATGACAAATTTTTGATTATTCATATGTAATTGCCAATTACACGACTATTATCAAGATCTAGCTTTGTCGATTATCTTTGTCGTACGAACGAGAATGTATCAAAAATCGGCGATGATTTAAATTGCATTGTTCGACGTTGATCTTTTCGATTTTGTATAATAAATATTACTCATGCCTCTCGTTTGCTACACAGATATACAATAATTACTGCTTACTGTCTATACGGTAATTACTCCAGAACTATATAATTTTGTTTCATTCAAACGACGCGAATGAATCTGCAACGATGCGATTTCTCAATCGCTCGCTTTTATTTGCCGAACCCATGATTCCCCGGGTTCGTGCTGAGATTCACGGTGAAATGATCGCTCTCAACGATGCGATGATTGGTAAAAGTGTGCTCAATCGATACGTATTTTTTTGTATTCGCGTCTTGTCCGAGAACTCGCTTTCGTTCGTGGTTGCTCACGTCGATGTCAATGCTTATCAATCAAGCTTTCATAGATGGCATCGACCGATCACTGGAATCGAGTAATGATGATTGTTTTCCATCGATGTTAGAAATTAGAAGGCAATGCTCTCAGATCATTGACACCTGTTTATTACGCGAAGGAAACATTGGAAGATCTTTCTTCAGAATTCATTCAGGCGACAACTGATTTCCCTCTTGCCGCATTTGAATTGACATCTTTTTTTTAACGAAGAGGTAATTCTACTTTATTATCTGTTTAAAATTGCGTAGCAGTATCTCGTTTTAATAAATGGACTTTAATTGACGTATTGTTTGTTATGACGGACATTATTCGACATAAAAAATTTGCATTGCTTTTACACTTTCTTTTCAAAGATGCCGCTATTTTCTCGACTAGATACTATTTTTATAATTAATGTAATTAAATTTTAATTACCTGACACTTGTGTGGCACGCTGGCGTAGAATCCGTCGTGTAAGCCGTCGCATTTGAAATCGATATCCTCGGGTATACTATTGTAAAATGGATAATCACTGAGATTATAGCCATTTAATTCGCGCGGTAAATTCGGATCCCATATGTAGTCGATCTGTGGAATTCCCGTTAAAGTGTGCCCAGTCGTTCCGTTAGTTTCGATCGTGACTGTTGTTGTCTGGAAAGTAAAATGAATATTGCAGTTTTTTCGCGATTTTTAACTAAGGACCATGACATACAAAAAAATTTAAGCAGTAAACAGTAAGCAAATTGATCAGTCACAGTAGAGACCATGACATAAGGCCATGACATAAGCAATCGCAAATCCAACATTGATTTCCTTATTGCTTAAGTTTTTTGTGTATCATGTATCGTGTATCAAGTTTTTTGTGTATAACATCAAAGTTAACATTATAGTATCGGAAAAATTTGAAATTAGTTTATTACAAATATGGAGTTGTCAGAAAAGTCATGATGTATTTTTGTTATATTTTTAATTCAAATTTATATATATCCTACATTCAATTATACCATTCGATAGAGAAAAGCTTCAGTTTTAAGAATCTGTTTTAAGAATTACGTCACGATATTTTTTTAATGGAGTTATGAACAATTAAAATCAAAATACTCCTTTTATTTAATCCGCGATAACTCAGTAACAAAAAATCGTAGGAATATTTTGAAAAAATGATTTTGCAGGAAAATCTGCAAGTTTTCATGATAGATAGTCGAAATTGTCTTCAAATTTTTTTTAAGCATGTTACAGTCCTACAAAGTGAGAAGAAAATTTTTCATTTTTTTCAAAGCTGATAGTCTTCTATATGTAAAAATTACCAAACTTACATAAACTCCTAAAATACGTGTATAGTAAGCTTTTGAAAGTAGAGACTTCAAACTTTAAAATTTAAATTTCGTTCATTTTTAACGAAGATATTGTATATACAATTTTGAGTTGAAAAATGCGTCGTGACTTTTCCGACGACGATTTGATATATGACTATATCAAATCTCATAAAATGGCTTTTATTTTCTACGGGAAATACCTCCGTTCAATATAATCGATTTTGCTATAATGACAATTTCCGCCTACCGTGGATGGAAAAGCGTGTAGACCGATATCTTGTAGAAAAGTTATTTCACGCTTGAAGAAGTCGTGTTATAATGATTAGCGATGAGCATTCGAGTTTGATACGATATTTATGGATACTCGAGTTCGATATGATGTCATTTCGTTTGTATACGAAGGTGAATCTGTCGAGCGTGAGTTTATTTGAACATTAATTGATTTGACGCCGACATACATTAATCAAAACGTTACGGCGCCTTCGCAGATACAGATACGGATGAATCCTGATGTTAAACCGGATTTACATGACGTAGAAATTTACGCAGGGCTGTCTTCGTGATTTGGAACGAGACACGCGATGTTTATCATATTATCATGATGATCAATGAGCTCCTTGCTTCCAAGATATATTACCAGTTAATTTACGTTGTGTTGCATTCGTGATATTTTCTTTTATTCGCAAAGAAACATTGGCGAAATGAAAACTCGTTTAGTACACGATCATCGTGACTATGGCGTCGGTTTTGCAACGATCGATAAAGGATTATGTTTCGCCTACGTCGTGCCATCTGAACGACACGATTGCATGATTTGAAACAAGAATGTATAATTCGAGTTCGATAATAGAAATATGTAAGTTACATGAAATGAATTTTTTAATCCTATCTATAATACAGTTGGAATGTTAAATTTAACACATGTACAAAATGTTTTTTTTTATTGTATTTATGTAAAATCCAAAATTGAATTTATCAAAATTATTTTAATTATAATCATTAATCTAAGATTGTATATCGGTTCTTAATTGATGCAAAATCATACTCAAATTTGAAAATATAATATCAGGATTTATGTAATTATTGATTTATCAAATACCCTTAAATAACATTGAATTAATTGTACTACTTTGTGGTTTGTTCTAAATGTGGTTGTCTTTTTTACATACCTCCGAATTCGCTTGATCATTTTCTTCCTCTTGAGGTACCTCGGTTGTGCTGGTGGTCGTTGTTGTGGAAGTAGTCGCAATCTTAAATTTTGGCCTTGTCTTGAGTGCTGCGGAGACAGCGTGGGCCAATAGAATTCCTGGAAAAAGCAATTTTGTTATTCAAAACGTAAAAATATATTAATGTATATTTAATAATCATTAGATAGCGTGGGTAGAAGTCATGATTTTCTACAGTTGCGCGAATTACGTCTGAGGAGTAAAAATAGTTCGGTTTGCTCGCCTGAGGAGTATATCGATGGCCCCGATGAGTTGTCTGATACATTAAGGAAAAAGGCCATCCACAAATTACGTAAATCACGAAGAAGCGTCGGCATTGCAAAACTTAGACGCGGAGTATGGAGTGAGAACCCAACATAAGTGTTGCAATTTTCTCTCGCCGAGCGAATGCATTTGGTTGGGTAATTGTTTTTAAACGGATCAAGGCTGTCGAATCAATTGATCGTTTCCTTTTCACGTTTTGTGTACAATATATGAGTCACATATGTTATAAGCTCATAATACGCTGCGTTAATCTTCAATCAATTATGGAAATTTTATTTTTACTCTTAGTAGATTTTTATATTTGTCTCTTTTATTTTTTTTTATTCATAACTTCTTATTTTAGTCAAATTCATATCCATCTCTCATATTCCATCTCTGTCTTTAAATTTACTCTAAAATAAACGAGGGATGC
>NW_017259257.1:646096-676016 GCF_001594045.1 Atta colombica | reverse complement strand
TATATATATATATACATGAATACTATCTCTAATTATTAATGGCTCCATAAAGCCTTGCTCCTAAATCACATTTGCGACTGTTTTGAAGTAGTTCAAGGCTATTTTGAGAACCAGCAACTGGAGAAATTAAGATGCAATGTATGAATAGTCCGTGAAGCACGAATTAAGACAGAAACTGTTTTACTTTCTTATATAAGGCTTATCTTTCAACGTTATATATATATCTTTATTGATGGATGCAATCGATAATTCATACGCTGCGAATCCAAAATGTATCGGATTTTTAGTTTCTCGAAGACAGAGAAAAGTAAGGATTGCTATAAATAAATTCTGCCACTAACACACATTACTGGATTAATTAATAAAACTTGAAATATAGAAAAGCCAGCCAGGTAACTATTTAATAATTTCTATAGGACTTACAATTACTGTTTTTACGATCATACGTTTCTTATATGCTTGCTTCCGTTATTTTCGAGACGATTGTAGAGTATACGTAAAAACAATTGTTCATGCCTTCGTTGAATCGATTAGGGTTGCGCGGCAACATAAACGCAGCTTATGGACCGGAAAGTGGATGTCCTCGAAGGTGATGTTGAAAATGTACTATAGGCCCAGCGATCGTATAACGGGAGCATACTTTTCCAGGCTGCGATCGATAAAGAGCCGCCAACCATACGGGTTGGCATTGTATAAAAAAATGAATTATATGGGAACACGCTCGCATTCCGTTTGTGGGAAATGTTAACGTGGGCGTTCTCCCTCTTTGTAAATGTTATACGATAAGTCGGTTTTCATGACGAAATCGTTACCGCTATTTCTATGTCGGCGTATAAACAAATTGCTTCATTCAATTGTCTGTTGGCGACGCGTAGTTTCGATCGAATGGGAATGATCTGACATTTTCTTCCCTCGAAGGGCGTGACGCCGGTGACGGAATCTTCTTTTGCCTTGGCGAAATCTTAATCTTCATTAAGAAATTATGATCCGACACGAAACGCATTTACGTGTAAGTTTTACGTTGATGCGTACGATGTTAACGATGATCAGATGTTAGTCGTTAACGTTATGTTCATTACTATAAGATTAATATAGCGTCCCATTATCGTAAAAGTTTTACGATGCCAATAACAATTTAAATTATTTCATGATTTTAAATGTGATTAAAGATCTCAAATTGAATGTTGTCCAATCGGCGAAAATGTCAGAAAGCATTCCAAATGTTAACACACGGTGGCACGTGACTGATACAAACCGCTCTAATGAGTATTATGGACAGAGAACAGGTCGATAGCGACTTCACAGCACGCGTTAGCAAACAGTCACAACGCAATTTTGGCATGGAATTCTGTTTTTATCGGATTTGAGCTTTATTTTGTCGCCACTAAAATAGATGACGTTAATGCTTGTGTCTATCAAATATCTTATCCGGAATTTTCGGACTCTTAAGATTACACATTTCATGCTTCGCAACGAGACAAAAGAAATCTCTTGTCATTCACAACAGATCCCTCTTTCGTGCAACTTTTCTGTAAAACATTTTTGCGATTCGCACGTAGCCATGAATCGCAATACGAATACCAAATGTGTTTGATGTAATTTTTAAAGAATAATCTGTCGTTTCTCGGTTGATAGTGACCATTTTGTCCTCGGCATATTTAATTTTCATGGACTATTTAATATAAGTAATTCACTATTTTTTAAATTTCAGGAAAAAATTTTAAATTAACTTTTAATTAACATTCACACTGAGAGCAAAATGTGAAAGAAAAGTTTATATTTTTTTTTTAGTTTTCTAATTAATTGCTTTTCTATACACAAAATGTTAAAATATTATAAATAGCTGCCGAGTCTTATCTAATATCAATAGATTTAACTCTTCATTGTATTGTCTTGTTCAATTTGTTTATTATGGAAGGCTGTTTCAGTCACTGTTTTGTATTGTACGAGAAGTCGCGTTGAGACTCGATTTACGTGCGATATAAAATTCTCGGGTGTAGAAGGTCGTCCACTGTCTCTTCGACATTCCTTCGCAGCCGTGGAAAGTCCAAAAATACTAAGGACTTCGACATCACAACGGACAGTGAGATGGACAAGGGAAGAGATTCTTTCTTTTGCGGAACGTTAAACAGGATTTCAAAAAATAGTAGAAATCGAGTAAAAGTCCCGCTAAGCTCCGTTTAGTGTTGTGGAATCATGATCGTCGAGAAACGAAGAATCATTGGATTCTATAGAAATTAACTTACCATACAGAGCGAGCAGCAGCAGCCATCGTTTCTCTCGCATATTGGCACTGTAACAAAAAAATAAATTAATTATACATTAATTATAATGGAATAATTATTATTCAATTAGTAAATTGATCTGCGTTCCAATTAATTTAATTTTAAAGATGATTTTTTGATAAAATTTTAAAAAAGGATTATATTAATTTATCATTTTATTAAAATGTTATTAATATATAATCTATAAAGATTAATAATTTTAATAAAATTCCAACGTATATGGAATAAAAATGTAGTAATTAAAAATTTAGTAATTAATATAAATTAAATGTAATTATAAAATATTGCTTTTTTATATCGAAATACCAAAGTTCTCGATTTTGCGCGACATTTTTGTAAATGTTTTTATCGTCAATTTTTTTCTCGCTCAAGGCATTTTTGAGGACAAGGAGGTTTCTACGGTTGCGAAATATTAGTCGAATTCTTCGGGCTATTGAATGATAATCGCACGGCACTGAGCACCGGCGAACATAATCAAAGCGGAGTGCCTTAGCACCGCGCGTAGACTGTAGAGGTGCTCGAGCATATGGGAACGGATAGGAACTTTCTCTGTGCTGTCACCACTGCTAACCATATAATGCAAGGATAATGCGGGTGTTATATAAATGCGCGATCACGTAATATCGGGTGTGACTTTGTAGTAGCGGTTGCGAATGTTTAATTATCATAGCCTATCGATGCTCCCGGAGCACATAGTTTAAAGAGCACTTGTAAAATTTTTCAAAGAAGGTACACGATGTGATAATATTCTGGTTTAATAACTTATGTTAAACCATCAGGCGAGCGATAGTTGCAGCGTTCTTACAATAATAAACGAGTTTGCATTCTTACTCAGAAGGTTGAAATCTCTTTGCCTTAGAATTTTTCAGTCTCACACATCACATGTATCTATTCTGTGTATCACGACTTTTACTTGTGAAGTTTATTGAACATTGAGTTAAATTTGCTACAAATTGCCACTTCGTATAACAGGTGGCCTTGATTTTTATGAAGTTTTGATCATCGTCGATAATAAATAATTCACACACCGTAATGGCATCGTGCTCTTAAGATTTTATTTCTTTTTTTCCTCTCGTCTGGTGAAAGTAACCTTGCAACCTTCCAGTACCAAATTAGATTACCAATCGTGATCTTGAATAATAACATGCCATGAATGTATTATAATGATTATACACTTGTTACGACTTGTACAGTTAGCTATTAATGAGGTTCGACTCATCGAATTTAATCAATTTGAGATTAGGTTTATCAATGACTATATAAGATTATAAAATTACGGTATTTGATGTTTGGTATTTGATTAATACAAATTAATTAATTACGATGATCTAAGTGAGATACGCAACAGGATGCGAAATATTCTTGCTTATCGCTTTTAATTAAGCAGAGAGACGGCACGTGATTTTCGAATGTAAATACACGCAATTCCTACGTTCTTCTCAGTTTTCCGTACAGAAATGTGCCGTACATGCTCGCATTAATTAAGCGCGCTATCGCGCTCCAGTTCTCAAACAGATTCTTATCGTTTTTGTAAAAGTAGGAAAGAAAGAGAGAGGATACCTCCTGCACGCTGCATACAAGACTGCATTATTCAGTTACACAAGTTTTCGTAATTGTTCCTTTTGTTTGTGTCACAACGCAAAGAATGAGTTCTCAGGCAGTATGGGAAGTCTTCCCCAGATCAATGATCAATTTCATTCGGAAGCTGTGCAAACTAGACCTGGATCGCAATAAAATTTATAAATTTTTATTCAACACAAGTTTTAGTCAGCAAAATATGTTAGGAGCTGTACATTTCATAATCATGTTATATAATTTACTATTTTCTTTCAATTCTTTTATATCTTGTATTTATCTATTTCCTGTGGCACATATATGTATGCATTATATTAGATAAATAGATATGCAATATTTTATCGTGTAAACATAACTTTAATGCGTGACGGAGAATTATTATGTCGACAGAAAACTTTAATTTATTAATTATACATTACAAAAATAAGAGCTACAATCTAAGTACGATTTGTATTTGTTTCGATTTTTATCGTTTATGAAACATTTTTCGACAGAATTTTTCTTATTAAGGTATGTGTGAGATATGTCAGTAGTAACATTATCTTAGTTACTTTATATTACGATCAGCAAGTAACGGTCATCGACGCCCACTAAAGGTCACCGGAAGTGATGGCTGGTACCAATTGATTGAGTTACTCAATTGATCCGCCTTCTTAAATTGAACTTCATGAGTGTAACAAAAAATATACTTTAAAGATTTTCAATCTTTCATGAATTATTTATGTTCTTTCTCTAAAACTTGAATAATAAAAAAATCTTAGGTATAATATTAATTTAAAAAAAATAGCTATAAAGGAAAAGAAACATTTATATTATTTTTTAAATTGAGAGATTATTTTTTAAAAAATAATATTTTAAGAGAAATTTGATATTTTCGATATTTTTAATTAATTTCCTCTAATAATTTATAAATATACTTTTATATATTTTTTTCCTATTATAATAAACAAACTTTTTCAAATGGTACTAAGCATTACGATGCGATTACAAAATATAGCTTTCAAAAATGTAGTCGAAACACAACGAGCTTTTATTTCATCATACGTTCTATGCGAATATTCACTCTGAACTGTATTATTGAATTAATCGGCGATCGTGAAAAATTATGCATTGATATTAACTACAATGCAATGCAATGGGAGAAATAGTTAATTAAAAAAGTGTGAATACACATTGCGAAATTCTGACAAGAAAATGTTTTCGCTTTTCCAATGTTGTTTTTTCTCTCATTAACGAGCATTATTAAGATTCAATGGAAATAATATAAGATTATATGTATATTATGTTCATATAATTAATTGTGTGACTTTATGATAATAATTTTCTTCATAGCTGAAATTTACATAAAAAGCGACGTGTGAGAGAAAAAGATAATATCAAGAGGTATTGAGAAAAAAATTTTAAGGACTTTTGTTTTTTAAATTTCTAATTAAAAAGTAAATAATTTGTATGTTTGGTGAAATATTAAAGCAATAAATTTAAAAAATATTTGCATATAGTAAAGACTTTTTGTATAGTTTGCTTGTTTTCTCAACAGAGCAAAAGCAGCTTAAGTCAGATACATTTCGTATTTCTAGAATGTTTATATCTTCATAAAGCAGATCTGCTTAAAAATAGATCTCCGATTGCGATTCGTTAGATCAATGAATCAGATACGAACAAAATGCTTCTCGCTATTTTAATCTTGCTATCCATAGCGAAGGAAGGATATTTGTTGCATTAGTTACAAGGCATTGTTTGCCTTGTAGGTAGAAAGTGTATACGATTGTGCAAAGTAAACGCATGCAGAACAAACGTTAATAACAATGAGAGTTGTTGATCGTGCGTGCGCGTGAAAAAAAAAATCTTTCGTAAATTAGATTATTATCTGATCGGAGTATGAAACGTTGAACTTGCTTGGACGAACGCCAGAGCCGCATTGGAAATTTTTGAGCGCTACGACCAAAACAAAATTCTGCGCTACTGAATGAGATAAACACGCATAGAGCAAATCTTAACGTTTTCTTCGCGAATATTTAAAAGACTTCATATTTAAATATAGAAACGCATCTGAACATGCAAAAATGATTTGAAGTTTGAAATATTGGAAAGATAGCAAAGACTATAAAACAAAATTATTAGTATTACATTTAGAAATAAATCAAAGAAATGTATAATAATGTTAAATAAAATTATATTGGGACAGAAAGATTAGAATTGATTTATAAGAATATTTTATTAGAACTAATTGTTTATTTTTTTTTAAAGCAACTATGAAACGTGATCCATCTTAATAATATTTCTTTTTAATTCTGCTACTTAAAAAAATGATTTATTTAAAATATTATAATTATTATATCTCACCAGTATATCGCATTTCCACAACCCAAAGCTTCCGTTCTAACACTAAAACGATTTCTCCTATTAGAATTTAGAAATTCTTCCATAATCCATTTATGTGTATTTTTGCGAGGGAACTGTTTATGTTATTCACGATAAACAGTGTATTAATAATTTACGTAAAGGAAATACGTCTAACTTCTTCCTTAAGACAAAATAAAATTTAATGAAGAAGTATATGAAACACATAAATGGCTTACGGTGGTATTCAGAAATTAGCTTCTATCACCTGCATTCAGAGTTTAACGTACGCTCCAATGACCACGGAATTGAAGTAATCGGTACCGTTTATCGTAGATTATTTGCTTGCGCAATAAAGCGATAATAAGAATAATTGCCGTTATTTCTATCGATTAATTGCTGCGCTCTAAACTCGATACACATACAACATGTCTTCGATGAGTTGATTGAAATTTAACTAATACTTTAATTTTGATTAAGAATTGTCATTGAGCAACATTCAGAATTTGTTCGGTCGAGTCGATCAGAAAGTGTTTCGTCGAGACATGAGAACCGGCTTTGGAATAAATGATTTCACTCTTGGTTGAGAATAACATTTATTCGACCATAAACCATCAGTCGCGTCATTTTATTGTGTAAGATTAATTCCTATATACAAAAATAATATCAGCATAATGGTCACTAAGGAAAAAAAATCTTGTGAGTTTATTCGATTAGTTTTACTAAAATTATTGATGTATATCAATTCCACGAATTGACTATTAATATCAACATAATAAAGCCCTGTATGGTTCATTACGTAAGTGCAATATGCGAATAACGCGCGATAGATATTTTGATAGCTGGCGAAACTATTCGAAAGTTATTATTTAAGAGTGGACGCAGAATGAAAAATTGGAATACATCTCCTACGAATTTCTCCCTTAAGAAGAGGTTTGTGCTTCGTGTATAATTAGTGCGATTAATGTGTCGTGAAGTCGGTGCGCCGCCATCGTCTTCCTACTCTTCCTATTCCGTGCGAACGATTGTTCGTTAGAGAGGAGAGCACAATGAGGGTCCGACGGGGGTCCATATAAGAGATATTTTACGGACGCTTCCTACCGCACTATAAATTTTATTGTATAAGACATACAATGTAGTTTATCGTTTTCTACAGTTTCTTCAATGTATTTGTACGTAACTCAACATCAAGGTACTTTAAACGATCCATTGTTGCGTTAATTATGAACATACATCTTCCTACTATACGGTAATAAATTATTTCATTATTTTTGTCGATCACGAAATTCAACTTGCAAAATAAATGAGTATTTATCGGAAGTAGACTCTCGCAACGTCGCATGAAGGACGTGTGACATACTTTTTACTCGTTGACATGATCGCCACCATCGTCTGGTTATCTTACTATGAAAGTGTTGATGATCAAAATTTCGATTTTTTTGTCCTCGGGCGAGCGTTGGAAATCTAATTCTATCAAACAATTAAGATATTTGTTGCACGTACGATTTACTTTTAAAATTTCTATGACATAATATTACATCCGATTTAAAAAAAATTAAAACGATTGATTAATAATTGTATTAATTATAGTAATTTTTGCTGAACACTTAATAAGTAAAAATTATTAATGCAACTAATCATTTTGATCTTTTTGAAAATCGGATGTAATATCATAGAAATTTGAGAAATGAATCATAGAAGAAATATCTTAAATTGTTTATATGATAAAAATCATTTTTCTAAAAGCGAGAGTAAATCGAAATATTCCCAAACTTCTAAAAATGTTTATAGAACATTTTAATAATGTACGAATATTTTTAAAATTTATATACGTTCTATTAATGTCGTCTGCTATCTGGGTGTATCTGAAAATTGATAAAATGTTCAGCTTAAATACATGAAATAAATCCACGTCTAAACAGTATAATGACTTTATAACGATTTTTTGCTTCATAAAAATTAACGGTACTTATTGCACCGTTATTCTTATTTGTATGCTACTCGGGGATACGTATTATATACACATTACTCGAGCTCATATGGCTTCACCCGGGCTATTTTCTCACTTATTAATTTTCCTTTCCGTAAATGCGATTATCCTCCGAGAGGTTATTTACAGCGAGATGTGCCGGCGGGTACAAGATAATAAAGTAACAGTTACCGTACACCCCGTATATCCCCGAATAGTTAAGGATTTTAACGCCATCGTGGTGATTAAAATTTTATTTATCCCCGCTCGTAAGCGTATCTCCTGTGTAATTATTTCCAATTGAAGCGTACTTCAATAATTACTGCAGTGATCAAAATAGAAGTTATTTTATTGTGGCTTCACTTTTCCCAAGCGCATTTTTTACGAATACAATAAAAGTGTTTCCCATGTCAATCGTCATGCTCCTCCATTGCGGATCCAGCCATTCATTAATTACCGATCGAAAACGGACTTTTTCTCGCTTTATCATCGCAAGATCACACTGATCGGCAGTAAGGCTATCCTGGCGTTCGATTATGGCGAAGTCGTTCGTTTATTTTTCCGCCGGCGTATCGGGAGAAAGCCGACCACTCGCGCTCGCGCTTGCCCGCGACGACGAACGTGGATTATGTCGTAACGTCGTGGCACAGTGCAATATTGTTTATGAAAAAGAACCCACAAACGGGCAAGCACGTGCTGTCTGTCGATGCTACTGTCGCGGTTGCTGCTGCACGTTATGTTGCACCAAACCGCCGAGAAAATGGGCCGGTCGCGCGGGCCGCTTGATTACGAAACTTTTTTAATTATGTAACAACGAAGTTTGCGCGCGGCGAAAATTCTTACGCATATTGCGGTATTGCTGGCCCGTTCAGAAAACATATGAGATACCCTGTGGTTCTTGTAGAAATCGAGGGAATCGATATAAATTGAATAATCATGATGAACGTTGGAACTGTTAGAAGATCGATTGAGATACCGATGATTTCTAACGTCTTAATAGTTTGTTCTTTTTCGAAGGATTCTACACAGCATGAAATATTTATATGACTATCATTTTTAAAAAAATTGTTCAATAAAATATTTCAAAAATATTTTGTAAGTATTTTTAAAATATTTTACAAAAATATTTTATAAATATTGCAAAATATTATATAAATATTGCAAAAAAAAGAATATTTTAAAAACTTTGATTTCTTAGCATAATATTTATATTTCAAAAATATTTCACGAAAAATTTCTGAATATTTTAAATCCTGCAATGAAATATTTTGGAAATAGTTTTAAAATGGGACGAGTTTTTCATCGATTCATCGATTGATCAATCGATGAATTAAAAAACTCACCCATATTTCATGCGATATGGGATACGTTTTGAACTAGTATACAATAACAAAATAAGTTAGTGTAAAACAAACTATGTTATTGCAATTATTAACAACATTCTTCGAAAAGAATAGATTCTTTCGCTTTGTAAGAGGAGCAGTGAAACTGTACGCCGCGATGTTTTAAACCATAGAATCAAATTATGAATAAATGGAATTGGAAAAAAAAGGTCGAATTTCATTAAGAGAAGCTGTAAAGGCGTGTCGCGTCTAACGCGCTTCTCACGTAAATTAAATTCACTTTCAAACGTGTGTACAATCGCCTCGCGGAATCCACCGATTGAAAGTGAACGTGGACGCATTAGAACGCATTGGACGGAGGCGATGAATTACACAGGTAAAAAGAGACAGGGGGAGAGAGAGAGAGAGAGAGAGAGAGAGAGAGAGAGAGAGAGAGAGAGAGAACGGTCGATTGGGATACCATTCGAGGTTACGGAAAACTTATTCCGCCTAATCGATGAAGTAGTGTCGACTGTATGAGATGAGAATTCTTGATTTAGATAAATTTACAATAAAAACGCAACGAATGCGAATGCTATCGTGATTCGATTGAAAGTTAAGGCGTTCGAGAAATGTTTTATTCTATAAATCGATGAAGCTATTATATCAGGTCAAAATTTTCTCAGACAGACGGCGAGAAACTACAATAATTAATGTATTAACATACATGAGAAATAGAAGAGGGGATTACAAATTAGCTAATTAATTAAATAATTAAATAATTATTTCGCTCTACTATTTACCTACTTACATATCTTGTCAGAGTTCTTTTTCGAACGAAAACTTTTTTTCTCGCAGTTGCATTGCAGGATATGATTTATTTCCTGCTGGTAAAATGAATAAATTACAGTAAGACCGACGAAAGTTTTCAGCGGGAATAAGATTCAAGGAGCGAGCGTGCGTACTCGATGCGTACGTGTCGTTGTGATGTGTGTGGAGGATGCATGCGTGTGCGGCGACCGAGTATACGTCTTTGAGCCGAACAAACTCTCTTCTCGTTATACTCGCGATTCCCGACGAGCAGATTAGAAATTCGTGACTTCGCTGGAACGATATTCGCTCGACTACTTGAGTTGGAAAACATTACGCAAAGAAAATTGCGTTATCGCGCGCTGTTTTGAGTGGAATTTCGCGCGACCCTTTCGATTTCGCGCCGACTCGTTCGAGCGGAAACGTGTTCATGGAGAGTGATCGGACATGGCAAAATTCAGTGATAAAACCAGTTTGCTCTCGTTGTCATTGCTATCGAGATGCAAAAAACGACGAGACGGGGCAGGAAGGCGCACAGGATGCGACAAGTAGCGAAAGTCCTGTCTTTATTGCAGTCTTCAAAGCGACTCGCTTTAATGCTCCTCATTTTTATAGATCCTTTTCTCTATTCACTCAGATGAATCTGAACCATCAGCCGCACATTATTTATACTTTGTGGCAGTTTATTATGCACTTTATTTGTATAACTGATAAATAATGAAGGTGCATTTTTAGAGTAATGAATACCTCGAAACTTTTTTTTTAAAGCTATCTCAGACGTGCATGAACTGTCGCAAGAGAACAATGATATTTTGACTGCAGGCTGGAGTTGAGAGCTCCTTCCAAATAAATACTGTAATTAGGGTCGGTGAGGTAACAAATTTCATTAAATTCGACGAAATGTCGCTTCGCTTTCTTTGCTTTCGAGGAGCGCACAAGTATCCAATATAACGCTGGAAATTAATAAAACATATAGGTACATAGTGCGTTTCACTATAAGATAGGTATAAACGTTTTGTACAAACAACGTTATGAAAACGTTTAACGTTATGAAAATTTCGCAAAATCAAGCGAGAGCCTTACTCCGAAATAAAAAAAATTAAAATCCGTATTTTTCAGAACCATTTCGGTCTTCTCGATTACGCAGCTCCAGCGAGAATGGAGAACATAATTCGGAGCGCACAACGCAAACAGATGAAAAGGCAATCAAACCTGTCTCTCTCGGCTCCGCTCGTTTTTCGCTAATCCCTCATGAAACCCACCGTCCTCACATCGACTGGCACTTGAAATGCAAATTCACAAAATACCGTACGATTACGAATGAGAGGTACGAGCACCTCGTCGAACGAAACTAACAGTGACGTGCGCCCGGAAAATGCCCGCCGTGCGATTTTTCGGTGGGACCGCGAAGACGAGACGACAAATTTTTCGAGCGGGTGCAGGGCGAGATCGCGTCCGGTCCGGTCAGAAGACTGCGCGATGGAAGTGGAAAAGCCACCAGCAGGAGCGTTGCGCTCCGACCACCATCGTCAGGTTGAGAGCTTTCTACGACCGACGATGAGGCTGGAGGAGGGAGTCGAGCGGTGCATTGGCGTCTTCGGGGCCTGACCGGGCATAGGCGTAATTCTACTGGAAGCTTAAAGACCTAGAGACTGGGAGAGAAAGGCATGAGAGAGAGACTTGGCGAGCAGGCACGGCACGTAGAAAGACACCTGCGTCGCCACCTGACAGAACGAGACACTCTCGTGCTCGTAGCCCAGGTTCGATATCGATGCTGTTAAGGTCATTGCTGCGTGCGGCAGCACGCAATCGTGATATTTGCTTTCAGCCTGCAATAGTCATCAGATCGATCCACAGCTATACTTTGCAATGAACCACCCAGACGTGTAATTACAACGAGACTGACATATGTGAATGATTATATATAGTCGCGATTTGTTTGATTTCAATTGATAATTCTTGACAATTATGGGTGGCGCGTTAGGTATTGCTGGTGCTCGAGCTTCGTGGACGATCCAATCGCGATTAGATGACAGATAGAAGTGGATGAAATCGATTAAATGAATAGTTAAATTTTTATGGCATTTGTATTCGACACCTATTGTCACGTTTGCTTTGTGTTGTATTTAAAGAATAGGGAAAGGTCATTCTATCAAAGGTCTCTCATTGCCTTCAGGGTATTCAATATCCGTCGCCAGTCCCTTCGTCATCTGTCACTGACCTGAAATCTAGCGTGCATACCACGAAGGATACGTATGAGAGATCAATCAGAAGAGCCGAGTGAAAGTGGAACGTCGGGCGTTAATATCTTGACAAAGGATGCTGGGAATAGTCGTAGGCGACACGTATGCCTCGGGGATGTTTCCAAGCAGTAATGATTCTGCGCGTCGCGACATCGCGGCAAATCCTGATGAAATGTAGGAAGCTGGTTTTCCTCCGTGGCGAATCTTTCGTAATCCTCCCCCCTATACGGAGACATCACGTACGATCATCATCGAGTTTTCAATAAATTACCTTCAGGGTCGCGGATCAAGTGGATAGCATTGCCGATACTAAAGGGAGTAACCGGATCTCCAGGCGACAATTGCGCGATTAAAGCACCGTTAATGTCATTAAACACGCAGAATTTGCATGCTACTTATTGACGAATGACATTTAAAGAAAATAGCAATATGTCATCTACAATACAGGTGTGAAGATTTCCTCAGGAACGTAATAACCGTTATAAAGTGGTTGTATGTAAGAATTGTTATATTCTCGACATTACAGGCAAAAGATTCATTGCATTTGTATTATAATACACAAAGTCTAATCGATAATTTATCTTGTTAATTTATCTTGAAATACTTATATTCAGATAGTGTACATATGATTTATTCTAATTAAAGGGGAAAAAATTCTGATACTTTAATGTTTACTGTTTCTCATCTTTTAAAGATAAACTAGAAATGAAATTTCTATAAATTTTGCTGTCAACCGAGCAGATATAATTGCCTTAGTTGCTAATTACTAGAATCAAATAAATTACGAACACTGAGCTGACTTCAATCTGTGAAGTTTCTTCTTGAAAGATTTAGAAATTTCATCAATAATTTGCGAAGCCGAACGAAAATTCTGTTCGCTACAGAAAGGAATGTCTAGCCTCCTGTCACAAGTTTGTACGAAGTCCATGCTTTCTTGGCCACTCGAGAAATCAAAGAGTCCTTTCTTCCTCTATCACTGGCCACCAAGGACGATGCTTCTCATTCTTCGTTTTTTCCATTTTCCTCTTTTTGCTCGAATTACGATTCGCTACTATACTTATTTGCAATCATAGGCTTTCTTCGCGCGGAAGGTCAAAGTACATAAAATCAGGTTTGGTGTTTTTTGTATCGCTTGTGGAAAGGTTGTTGTCCTTAATGATTTTTATAATTTAATTTGATTTATTTAATACGAGAGCACACTATCTTCGACAAACATAACTGCGCGCTTTCCACGCTCCAATTATTTTACATCGATATAAATCTTGTTGCATCCTATTGAGTTTTAATTTAATATTTTAATTTACAATTTTCCGATCTTCTCAGTTTATATCAGAGTACAACCGACCGGAGACATCGCAAATAGTGCATTAAAAGTAGAAGTCGATCAATTCTCCTGTCACTTTTACTACCGCCGATGTTAAGATCTCTTGCATTTAACGGAATAATAGTCTTTGATCGCGTTATCCTTGGGATTTTATGTAAAAATGCATTTTTATGCGGAAGAATCTGTAATCAAATCTAATGAATCGATGACAATAAAAGCTACATTGACAATTTAATAATTTAATGATCTTCAGAAATATTCGAATAAAATGATTGCGTGATGAGCTATAAAACCAAGCATATTCCTGGATCAAGAGGTTGAAATTATGAAAGATGCTAAAACGCTATGAGTGTTCCGAGTAATGAGATACGCAAACAGTAAACCTAAAATTGTAACATCGGTACTAGTGTCTAAGAGAGAAAGATAGAGAAAAGGGTGGGGTTCGGCTGGTCAGCCACAACGAGCTCTCACTTTCTATTGTCCAATCATGCCAAGAAATTGTTGGACATGAGTTTAATTTAACGCTCTTGTCGCAGACAGCAGAGTTTCTTCGGTCGCGACAATTTTTCAATTAATTCCTCTGTTAGAAGAAATTTGTATTTTTTAATTTACGATTTCTTTTTGCAATATATATTTTGATGAACACTTTTCGGAAATTTCATGCAAAATATAGCACTAGAAACATATTAAAAACGAAACTTTTTTTAGTTTCGTGAAAATATAATCTTTCAATTTAGAATCACAAAAAAAATGTTAATCTTTTTCGCAAACTCTATTTTATTTAACAGCGATAAATAAAATAGACATCTCTGTTACTTTCCTGCATCGGCAAACTAGGGATTCGCGTATTACTTTCACCTTCCTTTACATGAGTCGAATTATAATTTCAATGGTGTTACGCGTTCGCGAGAAAAGCTTATATATAAAAAAGTTTATTAATATACATACAATTATTTATAAAAAATATAGGAGTTGTTAGATTTTATTTCCATTCACATCTCTGTAAAGTTCATCGTTGTTGCCGTAAAGTCTCGGTGAATCATTACAATCGACCTGCAATATTAATATTAATTAAAAGAGAATCGAAATTAGTTCAAGATAATTGTATGCATTTATAAATTCCATGTATATTAAATGGTTTAAATACCTTAAACCACCAGTCACAAACGCGAGTAGTTTGACTAAACACTGTACCATTTGGGCAAAGGAAACTGAACTGACGTCCATTTGGCAAGCACCAATGCCACACCTTGAATATAAAAATAAAAAAAAATAAAATATTAATCTTATATTTTTAAAAATTATTATCTCACAATAAATTTTCCAATTTAATTTTACAACTTAACTCAAGTGCTTCTCCAATATTTTAAAATAAATAAAGCATAAATTTATGTTTTTCTCTAAATAATATTCGACTAATATTTTGTATATTCTTATAAAATAATCTGCAGGTTATTTGTTTAAAATATTTTAATTTTCTTCTTTAATGGATATTTTAAAGAGATCAACGGAATCTTATTAAGTATATGAAACTGCATTTAAATAATCTGGAAATATTGAAATGAGAGTTTATTCGGTGACCATATGGACGCACCTGACATCTGGCCTCGGGATCAGCATAGTATCCAGGTAACTTTCCTCCACAGGTAAACGCAAGTCCGAACGGCACCGAATTGTAAATTGGATAGTCTACGCCAGGTGTGTAACCATCCACTTGCTGCAACGCATAAATAATTATGTATATTATACATAGATAACTATCGTTTTTCAACAGATGTTACCAATTCGCTCACAAATCGGTTCCCTTGGTAAAATGAATCCTTTCTTGTAATGATTTATTACGAGTTTTCGAAGTGATTACATAATTATTACACACTGTATGTGGGACATTCTAATTTGCATTGTAAATCTCGGCGATTGCATAAAAACAATTAGCAAAAACAGTGGAACTTGGAGGAGCATACTATGAGTTACTGTTATTGTTCTGTTGGAACAATAACAATACGTTTCGACATATATCATCTCGACAATAGAATATGGAATGAATGTGGATATATATATATATATATATACCATATATACTGCAAATCGGACTTCCTCTCTCTTTAATACGAGCACATATATTTGGCCTTAATTAACTTATGTCAATAAATTTCATAATTCATTTCTTTATATTAATTATTGTATGCAAAGAAACGCTGCGATTATATGAAAGTATCCTTTTAATTATGTTCTAAATTATAAAAATTGCTCATTTATTTTATATTATTTGTAAATAAATTATTATTTGTTCAATCATTTTAATTAATTAAACTATTAAAATATATTAGAACAACATTGAAATTATCAATTTTTTTCAACGTTAAATTAATTGATATTATTTAACAACATTAATACATCAATGCTTTCCGATCCTTTATTTTGAGACTAGAAATAGAACGTGATGAGAATTGTTTTCGTAAGTGGCCATCAGTCAAAATGAGAAAAAATAAAGAAGCAGTTGCGACACAACGCATCGACTCGAAACCGTTCAGTGCGTACACGTGCCAATGTTTGACCGGAAGTCAGGTTACATTGTTCCTCCCTAACGGATGCACATCTCCATGGCTTTGTATACGATCTCTTGTTTACGATTTCACGTGTACGTATGCAGATGTATGATCTTTTCCTTCTCCACGCGCCGAATCTAACTGGTGACTCCAATGCGTGGTAAGAAAGCCGACACCGAAAAGGTGATTCACCTAGTTACGTTGCACTTTTACTTCCAAGGAATGACATGTGTCAAAGTTTAAGCAAATCCATCATGCATACATACATAGTAAGAAACTTTTTTATTTGTGCTAAAATTTGTCCTTGTTAAAATTTTTATGTTAAATTTTTAGCCTGAATGTTAATTTAATATAACGTGATATATATATATATGTGTGTGTGTATATAGTATACAATAAATATTAATAATGTGATATTTGAATATTTTGTTTTCATTTTTAATATTTAACTTTTCTTGGTAATAAAATAACAATTCCAGCTAGTGTCCAAATAATATAAAAAACTAATGTAATTTTAAAACAAAATTCTAAGATGAATAAAAGATGAATATATATATTAATTTAATATATTATAAATGTTAATTTTATTGAAGAAATAAGCTTCCACAATTTATTTCCAAATTATTATCAAAATGTTACATTTTTAACATTAATTTTAACATAATGTCTGTATTATTTTCTAATAATTTTCTAATAATTTTCTTATATATTCATCTTGTGTTAAAATGACAAAAAAATTAAAGTATACACATAAAATATAAATTTTACATAAATTTTGTAATCGTCATCGTTTGTTCAAGGAAAATGTATGTAACTATAAACATAATAAAATTATTTTATAATATAATTCAAAGAAGAAGATAATTTGATAGACTAAATATATTCCGATATACATATGTATAAAAAAAATTATGAATGAATTTTATGTGTACAAAAAATGAATTATTACAGAATAATGTGGTGAAAGATGCATTAGTCGAAGCAGGATAATGCAGACATTGCATAAATTAATTAAGTGTCTTATCTTTCCGTTTGTTAGCTTCGTGGCATTGAAGCTGCGTTTTATTTCTCGGCTTATTATTCTCTATCCCGATTTTCATCGGTTTCGCGTTCATCATTTCCGGTGAAATATGTCTTCTAGCTGCTAATTGCACGATCGGACGCGACGATTCCAAATGTTTATGCATTGTTTTCTTTTCTTCATTAAAATTAATTAATATAATATTTTGTAATATTTTATAATATTTTATTATATAAATGTAAATATTTTTTAATATTATATAATGTTGAATATTTTTAAATTAAAATAAGAAAAACGCAACGCGGCTAATTAATCATGTTAGTTTTCTTTTTAGAGATTTCTTACTTTTGTAATGTAATATCGAAATCATGACACGTTTATTTTTTGGCATTCTGGAATTATTCATGAATTACACTTAGAATTTAAATTGATTCAGAATAGACTTCGTCTAACTAGGCGCTTCGTATGCGGACGAGAGAACATGTTCGTGTAAGATGGTTAATTAATTACTTCATGTTACCACCTTAAGAGAAAGATGATGCGTGCAGGTACGGTTCACTCGCTGTTATTGTTACGCGATACATCGTGAGAAGCGACGATGAAAATGATAATTTTAATATATCGTGCTAGATTTTGTAAAAATGAAGTATTTACGAAATATTTCTCCCACCATCACGTCATACATATTGCGCAATCGTTATGCAACGAAGATAATTTTTCTGATTGATTCGTAAACTTTTTTTAACAACTACAGTATTATTTATAAGTTTTGAGAAACGATTTGTGAGAAGATCGGAAGACTATCACGAATTTTAACTTACCGCCATTGTTTCATAGAATAAAACCGCGCCAAAAAGCAAAAGAGCACAGATGATTATCTGGTACCTCGAAATCATCTAGAGAATTGAAAATTTAATTACAATAATATTGATAAATTAATTAATTGAAAGTATATAAAAATATTTTTGTAGAAATAAAATTAAATTCAGAAATATTCATTTTGTTAATTTTATTATTATATAATTTTAAAGTGTTTTATGCAAATTATTTTTGAGTATTGAAAAATAATAAAAATTAGTAAAAAAAAAAAGATAGAGGATTAAGTGATGTGCTTGCCTTTCCGAAAAATCTGATCCCCTTAGTCCGCAGTGTCGTAGTGCGTGGTGATCATTTATCTTTCCGTGTTCTCTGTCTTTTTAGTTTTTCGTGTACCGCACTTATTCGATTTGCTTTAAGGCGATGCTACTTCCAAAGTATCTTTCTTAAAGGATTGTTCTACGAGGTGGTGGTATATATATGGCTTTAGACAAAAGGGGGGATTCTTGAGAGTCTCTCTTTCTTGGGGCTCCCACATCAGACGAACGGAGAAAGAGAAGATCCCAGGGCGGTGGAAGGAGGGATGTTCTTCTGTGGTGCAGCAGATTCTTCTCTTATGCAATCGTCTTGTGCTCTAACACCCGTGAAAATATTCGTAATCGTCGTACTTGAACCATTGATACTCTGCTCTTCTTTCTGTCTCCCTAAAAATAGAAGAATAGTTGTAACTATCCATTTATTTTTTATCTCTTATTTCTTATTTATTTTACATCAGAATCTTTATAGAAATTTACCAAACTTTCATAAAATTTTATTTAGAGCTTAATTTTTTTATCGTGTAAAACAAGAAGAAACTTTTAGCTGAAATTCTTTTTTTGTTGTATCATCTTATGAACATATTAAGTCCATTTAAAGAGTTTAAGTTAATTTGAAAAAGATTCTTTATCATTCGATCAAGATACGCTGAATGAATTAACTACTTTTACTTGGGAGTTATGTGTCTAATTATTCTGGCAACTGTTTGAATTGCAAATGACTAAGGAAAATGTTTAGTTATGCAAATAAAAATATAGTTCTCACTTAAAGAAAACAAATTAAAATTATGATAAAAAAATCCACAATTTAATTCACATCTCCAAGTAGTGAAAACGACTACATTTTGCTTTTTTTATTCTAGTATTATATGAGTACAAATTTTAACAGTAAATTCGATTGCATACACTTAGTACGTACGTACTGGTGCACATTAAAGCCATTTTATACAAATTAATGTAGAAATATATGTTTAAAATAAATATAAAAACGGATAAACTATAAAATTCTCAATACAATTAATTGTACTATTAAAATTATTTAAAATGCTAAGTAAAATCTGTCTTTTATTTTTAAAATATTTGCACTTTATTTTTACACAAATTAAATCAATGTATTACGATTTTAATACGATTAAATATGATAAAAAAGAGACTCATATATTGATTTGCAAATTCTTGTTTTTGTAATGTCAGTATTCAACGCTTTTTTACTTCGCTAGAATATGATTGACGTATCATTTTGTTACATAAGCGTCAAATATTCTTAGCTCGTGTGATCGTATCGTTAATTACTGTTTTGTGCATCTAAAGAGGGTTGAGATCAACGCGTTGATCTCTTCAATCAGATACAATCCTTTTTTCTTTTTTTTTTTAGTTTAGATTTTTCCGCGAAACGGAAATGCTCATCAGCAGATCGGATCCCGAAATGATCGTTCTTATCATACGAGATATATCCAAGGTTGCGTTGTCGCGCAACGCTTGTCCGTCATAACACGATGCAACAAATGTGAATCTACGTCATTCTGTCTCTTATTACTCCTTGAAGTTCTAGTGATGGTACAATGGCGTAATCATCTACATCATTTCTGTTTTGGCAACTAACACTTTCACCCTGAATCATAATGACATTATAGTTTCAGTATTGTGATCTGTGCTAATGCTAGTATCTCCTAATAAGATCCTTTAATGACTGTTGGTAGATATTGGTGTGTATGAATTCAAACCATTATTATGATGTAATTACACAATATGAAGAAGACATTTTGAAACTTTTAATTTCGAAAATTCTTCTGGAGGGATTGAATGGCTCGTTGCTTTTTTGATCTGTGGGACAGTGATGACATTTGCGATGATTTCATCGCGCACGGAAAGTGATTGCTTCGGGAAAAAATCTTTATAAAATGAAGACATTAAGAACATGACCTTGTGATATATCATAGAATTAAGAATCGCGAGTCGCACCTTGCGCGAGGTCGAGCTCGTTCATTTGCATTCTACTGCACGCGCGTATCTTCCGCTCCGAACCCCTTCATTTTCGAAACGCGTTTCGTGCCAATTAGCGATGGATAATTGACAGTTGCAAGCTTTTCCAGATTGACATGTAAACTCAGAGGAAAATTAGACATCCGGCGGTTATGGGTCGCTGATCACTCACGTCACGAATTAACTACCATCGTTTTTTCCTTTGAAGCAAAAAAAACTTCAAGTATTATATTTTAATCATATAATTTCTCATAATCATATAATTTTAGATTTAAAAAAATTAATTATACTTTTCAATTATTTTAATATTATATAATTATAAATTTAACTACAAGCTTTGTAAAGAGAGCTCTTTTATACATTTTTTACACGCTATAGAGCAATTTTCTGATTACGTTGCGTTACGTTTTGTCGATTATATATTACTAAAACATTACGTTATATACAGATACAGATACAATAATAGCATGTATTTGAAGGAAACATCAGGAAACAAATATTAAGAGAGCGCATCCCTTCTCTTATTACGACCGATTTCGCACGGATCATATTGCAGTTCGCGTTGCGTGCGGATGCGGAGTGCCAGACCGCGGGCGTAGACTGTTGTTCCTAATTAAATTATCTGTCTACTAATTAGATATCGGAGCGATTACAAAATAAACGTGACAACCGTGGGAAGATCTGTTTATTACTTTTGCGCTCGAACGAGTCTGCGCTGGAAAAATACCGACGAGGAAAATGTCTCTCCCGTTCATTGAATAACTTCATTAGCACATTGTTATAATCCTGATTTAAATATTTATGTTGAGATTATGTTATATTGTTGGCCTAAAAAC
Organism: Atta colombica; assembly: GCF_001594045.1. Classification (NCBI taxonomy): domain Eukaryota; kingdom Metazoa; phylum Arthropoda; class Insecta; order Hymenoptera; family Formicidae; genus Atta; species Atta colombica. The sequence goes on along the minus strand of NW_017259257.1, from coordinate 654,629 downwards.
AAAAAAAAATCCAGCAATAAAAGATAAAGCCTATAATGCAAAAAGCGTTTAAGTATAATCTTCTTACAATTAGTAAAAGAATTTGTTCAGCAATCTCTTGGAACTTTTAATCAAGTCTATATGATGTTCTATTTCTTTTTAATAATAGTATAATGGAGTATTATCTGCGAGAAATGTAAGAAGTGTTTTAGAGGAACATTTCTCGCGCTATTCGCAGTCCAGTATCTTCGCACGATGCTGTCTGCAGTGTATAATCCCGTGTAATTTCATAACGCCTTGACTTCCGAGCGTCTTCTTTCCTGTCGCCGGATGCTAACAAAGAAGCATGAAAGTTATTTTCACGTTTTTACCACTCGCCGTGCGTCAAATAATATAATTCATCGCGAATCAGTGATAGTTACTGGAAGAGAATCCTGAAAGATGGAGAGATTCCTGAAAGATTTGTTGATCGCCGACGATAAGTCCAATGATACAAGAAATAAGTACTTGTGAATTACAACACACATGCTATTATTAATTATTTTTAGCTCTCTCTCTCTCTCTCGAGATGACTTCGCGGAGAGGCATTGTTTCCATCTATCTGAACTGTTTCATATTAATTATTGGTGTAAATGCTGATTTAATTACGAATCTTACGTATATTTTATTACGTCATATTATGCAATACGATTACGATTGATGTCTGAGTGAAATGAAGGATGGCAGCAAACTGAGAGAGATGCGTAGAGAGAATTATAATAATTTAGACACAACTAAATTTTGTGTCTCGCTATTAAAAGTTTCCGACCATGTTGCGCATCATTTCTGTCGCATGAATTTTATTGTGTTTTTTTACTTATGTAAGTAATAAGGATTATAATTGAAACTAAATGTCGGGAAGTTACTCCGCAACAATGTTAATGAATAATCCATTATTACATTTTATATATTGAAGGCATAAATTATTTAATTACTATTCCAAAAATTGTTATAATTTACAAATGGTCATAAAATTAATATGTTCTCTGTGCACTGAAAAAAGAGTTTCGGTAGTAGCTACCAAATGTTTAGTAAAATAATGCTAATTAAATATTTAGTTAAAATAACCAAAAGTAATTTTATTTTCCTAAATTTCTTTGGTCATATCGACCAAATTAAATAGTATTATTTCAATAAATATTTAGAAGAAATATTATCAAACTTATTCTTTAATTTTTGTAGACATGTAACTACATATTCTGTATGATTATACATTCTGTGATAATTCGAAATCATCTTCCGAGATCTCTAGAAACTGAATCTAAAAAAATTCCACTTCCTCGTCGCGATTAATGTCAGTGGCGTCAGAGCTTATCGCTCGTATCAACTCAAGTTTATTGCAGGTGTAGCAGTCTTATTCAGAGACATTCACATACATAATACGTGTACGCCTGTATCGTGGCTCGTTCCGTTTTATCAGTCAACGCAATTCCGAACGAACGGCGCGGCGTGTTGTCCCACATTTTCAGTCGCACGTACACGACAGTGCATACCGCAGGTGTCTGTCAATCGTTCTCTCCTAGATATTCCGGTCTCGGATTCGTCGTACAGAGTCGCGACGGTCCCCGTTGCATGTGGATGCATCGTTGCATCCGTCATCCTGCCAGACGCGACGATGTTTCCGGAAGCGTGGGCTTTTTCAGCGACCGCCGTCGTCGCTCGTCGCAGGTGCGTCGAACGGTAAGATCGAGATCGACTGACTGCACCTGGGAGGAACGTACATCGAACCTACGTTAATTTAAAACGTGCTGTGCGTACACGCGAGTACTTACGTGTATATGTGACCTCGTCAATCATGTCAATCATCGCCGAGCGCAGAAAAGTGAAGGTAAATAGTTGAAGGTAATCTGCCGCGTTTTTGAATATTCAATGCTTCCGATCGTTTACGAATCGCGTTGCGAGTTGCAGGATTCCGCACGATCGCTATAGATCAATCTTTTTGTCCGAATGGATTGTGATTTCTCTGATAAAGAGCATCGCGTTTGTGTTTCGTCGCGCGTTGCGACTTGCCGCAACTCGACTTCCATCGAGTCCGACGGCTCGCGACGATCATTGTAATTAACATGGGGCTATTGTTTAAATTAACGATCGATGGTACTGCGCTCGACGTGGCTATCGTAAGTTCTTCGTCCGATAGTTTCGTTCCCGTCTTGCCATGCTTATGCAATTGTAAATTGTACGCATCCATGCGCGTTTGCGCCATCGAACGATAAATCGCTCTTATGCCAGTTTCCACAATGTAGATTAACTTTAATCTTGGTTCAACTTACTCTTCGTCTTTTTCTAGTTCTAAAGATTAGAAAAACAACGAAGAGTAAGTTGAACTTGAGATTAAAGTTAATCTACGTAGTGGAAATGAACATAAAGAGAATAATTGCGCGTTTCTCATCGAATGTCTAAACAACGATTTGATCCTTAATATCTATGATACATGACATGTCTTTATCGCGGATGACTGTGCAGGGTATGATAAAATGGTTCAATAATTATGACGCACTTCGTATTGCTATTATTTAAAAAATAAATAAGAAAAAATAATCTTTAAATTAATGATTAGTGAATCACGTGTGATTGCAAAATTATAAAGAAGAAGAGTTTGATTTTAATTTAATTTTAATTTTGTACAATTACGTTAAAACTGCCTTTATGAGTAAAATATATCTTTTTATCATAGCTTATCTCTATGATAACTTCTTTATCTAATTCTGTAAATTTACATTTATGAAACATCATATTTTATCGTTTTACAGACCGTAGAAAAATAGTTTTAATTGCAAAAATGAAGAAGCGTAAAGGAGATAAATGGAAAATCGATAAATTTTCCATTTGAGTTATTTATTGCCATCTGAATTATTCGTTGCACATTGTATGAGTATCGACGAAATGAAGCAAATAAAAAACACTAGATAGTTTTCATCACCATATGGAACTTTTTGCGTGCATAATTTCTTCTACCATTGAATTTTACCGGCTTATTTTATCAGAAATCTTGATATATTGGAATTAAAAAGACATATGCTTGCTATATTTTTTTTGGGAATTCGTACTAAAATGATTTAATCATGGCACGACATTATATCGTCAGGTTTTTCCTCAACGAATTCAATCCGCTTCGAATTCTATGAGTTCGTATGCGTGGCACGCATCGTTAGAACTCCTTCGTGACACAACCGTAATAACTTCCGGTCAGACATCCAGCGGCGCTCGTTTCCGGTTCCCACCCTACCACGTGCATGAAAAGGAGAATTGGTTGATTTTGCGTTGTCAGATGTAATCATCGGCCAAATAAAACGTCGTATAAATTTCCGCGGCGTTTGCAACTTTTTTTCTTTCAACGAGCACGAATATCGACGAGCATGTACGGTTATTGACATCCAATGTGTTGCCAGCAGCGTAATTGTTTGCGCCATCAGAATATTTTTTTTTAATATTTCTCTTTATTATCTTTTATTATATAAAAGGCCGAGATTCTGCAAGGTATAGTCGAGGAGACTAACGGAAATCTAGGAAACCGTAATAATGAGCAGCGATTCCATTTCATCTGCTAACGCTACCGTTATCGAGCATCCCGAACCTTCTCTTTTTGCTGCTCACGCACATGCACATGGGTGCAAATTAATTTTATCGAGATGTCTTCTAATTTCTCGATGGTATGCACGATAATAATTTAACATACAAATACGTCTGTTTTACGCGATGGCGATTCCGTCGTGTCGATAAAACATATTTGTGCGTAAAATGGAAAAGCTTGTTTTAGAAGATATTATTTTTACAAGACACCCGTTAAGTATAGTTAAGTTGCTCGCGTTAACAGTTCTGCTATTGTACGCGGGTGTAACATGACGACAGGTGTACAGCTATGTAAAGGGCGTCCTATAAAATTTCCTCTTTCTCTTTTGCATACTATTTGTTGCGTTTAGATTTTTTTTTTTCTAAAATTTGTTAAAAATATTCTGCAGTGTACGAATAAAGTGCACGTAAAATGCAATGTATGTTTGAATAGCAATTTCCTTAATAGAACTATTTTTAATTTAATATTTATTTAATATATATTTTTGATACATTTGACGGATAATTAAAATATTTTAATAAAAAAGCAATATAAGAAGGCATTATTATATATGTATTATAAAAAAGAATAAGATTATTTATTCAAAACATTTTTTAATACAGTGATTTATATAATTTTTACAACATTAAATCTGTATTTTCCCATGTTGAGATCGAAATTTTTATTACGCATTTTCAAAATAATGCTCGCGGGTGTAAACGTGAACAACAGAAACACACCTGTAACCGACGGAATACATTAATGAATTCTTCCTCACCTGACTATCGGTCACTTGACTCATTTCCTGTGGATTGAAAGAACCCCCGGTACGTTTAAAATCGCCGATACAATTGCATCCCGCGCATCCGCTGTCGGGATGTAATCACGGGGACGCGGACAAAAACCCGTCATTGTCGCTACGCGTATTGCAGAGAACAGTGAAAGTTAAAACAGTGAACGTCTGATCGTTGTATAAAATTTTTTTGTACGTTTATTTATTTTTAATATAACAAGGATTGGAGTTTGCGGTACATAAATTAATATACAAAATATTAAAAATTTATGACAAAGTAATTACAAAGAAAGAAAATAAACAAGCAGGTAATTATTATTGTTGAAAGTGGTAATATTGTATAAGAAGAATAAGATCGAAATAAGAGCATAATTTTTATTAGTTCTCTTATATGTCGTAATATGGTAAATAAAGGTTCTGTTCGAGTGATTTTATTATAAATAGCACAAATATACGGTTCGATGCAGTGAAGTAGAAGAAAGGAAGAAAAGGAGGTTTCATGGAACCAACGATGCAAGGTGCAACACGTGCTGCCCGACAGCTGTTTTCCGGTTTAAATTTGGACGTTAAGTCCATTTTTAATTTCGCGCCCGGATGAACTTTCAAATAATAATAATTACAATGTTACACGAGGTGTATCCTCCTTGTCTGCTCTAATTCGCGAGCCATTCATCGAAATGCGCGGTTTATTTATATACGAAAGTCACATTTCAGAGAATGCGAAAATATATAGATCATCAAGAATTGTAGACATCTTCTGTAGTCTATTGTTTAAAAATTAATTAGGGCTTTGATACCAGCACGAGAGAGAATAATGCATCTTGATTGGCAAATTATTTGCAGATAGCCTGTTATTTTTCCTCCTTGTAAGAAACGAGAGAAAAAGATAAGAGGAAATCAAGAAAGAGTGGCAAATTTTACGTTCACCGTCTAGCTATGGAGGACGAGGACTTTGGTTTCGCGAAGAGGACAGACAATGTCTTAAAGAAGGTTTTAATGAATAATCATACAAAAATACAACTCATAAAGTTGGACATCTAATCTGTTCTCCACCTAAGATTAGTTCCTTAGGTGTAGAATAGAAAGAATTTTTATAGTATCTCTCATTACAAACAATAATTAACATTTAATATAAATCTACATGAAACCTCAAGAGATGTATTTTCACATTTTATATGATCTGCTTATAACTACAAATTTTTCAACGTATAAAATAAATAAATAAATTTTTATTAATTGTATTGCTGAAATATTAAAAAATTAATAAAATAAACAATGTATGAATAGTAACAAACAAAGATTTCAGATATTGTTTATATTAAAATATTAATATAAAGCGTATAAAATTCAAACTTGAAGGAGAATATATTGTAGAAAGTAGACTGATGTTTACAACTTGATAAAATGCAATTAGACATCGGAAGTCGTTGGTGGAGGTGGATCAACGACACCAGCGCCTCTGATTGGGGCCGGAAGCGAGGGCCTTCAACGCGCGTCAACCGCCGCTGGCTCAGTCGTGCCCAACACGCCAAACATACCGAACGTGGTGGAGTATCATCTTAAAATCAAGCCTAGGTCAACGACAAGGCACTGCCGGCTCGATAACATTCCCGTGAGTAACATTTTAAGACTCTCTCGTAGAGAATGCAGGTAGAAAAACGCGCTCAGGATTGTTTGTCGCGATAGGATTAATTTGCCGTTTCTATTAGCATTCATTATAAAATATTTGTAGAGTACGAAGCATTGTAACTTATTCCGTTATTCTACCATTCTTTTATCTTTATTTAAATTCATGATGCATTCACATTCTTTTGATGTATTCTTATTCGTTAGACATTTTTAATCATTAGTTGATTAGATTAGTTGATCAAAGGATCACTTGTGGATTGTTTTAAATTTTTGATCCTAAAATAATTACATTAGACCTGCGCGTTAAAAAATATAAATTTGAAACAGAGAGACCAGCCTCTAAAAGAGATGAAGAAGGAAAAGGTGTCTTTTGACGATAAGAAGAAAGATCTTGTGTCGAAGTTGTCACGTCTGTCTATCGATAATAATGTTTTTGAAGGCTCTACCGATTTGCCGCAAGTATTTCAGGTACAATTTTCATATTTTTAAATAAAGAAAAAAGTTTGAATTTTTTTTAATATTTACACTTTATTCGTTCCAATTAAATATGAATCATCAGAATATACACACCTGCAATAATATGAGCATTCGTATAATTTATATACATATATTTTTTTTATTCTACATAATATAAAAGCAATATTTAAAAGAAAAACAAAATTTTATGTGAAAATTTTGGAGTGTTAAATTAAAAAATTAATTAATGTTTTTAATATTTAAAATAAAATGAACTAATATTTTTTATTAAAAATGAAAAATCTATTTGTAATTAACTTTTTCACGATTGACATTGTAATCGTTTAAAAGATTATTTTGAAAAAGTTAAAAGGAGATTGCGTAAAATTTCAAAGCTTTGTTCCAAAAATTTTAGCCTTAGGAGGTCCGTTGCGCATTTGAATCTTTTAGATTGACCATTTTCAGGTGAAATATTTGGGATCCCATGATGCAAGAGGCCTCTGGGGCATCAAGCACACAAGAAGGCCCGTCGATAATATGGTTTCTGCTGCGAAGGCTTTGCCGACTAACACAATGCTGCCTCTTATCAAGCTAATAGTTTCTCAGGAGGGAGTGGCCTTGCTGCCGCTAGATAAAAGGAAGCAAGATGCCAATTTATCCAGAATGTATCCTATTGAGACGATCTCTTACGGAGTACAGGATCTAGTTTACACTAGAGTCTTTTCCATGATCGTTGTTCGCGAGACGGAGAACTTCAGGAGAATCTCGCCATTCGAATGTCATGGTTTTGTCTGCGAATCGAAATATTATGCCAGGCAATTGACATACGCTCTCGCTGCAGCCTTCGAGGTTTACTCCAAGACCGTAAAGGCTCAGGAAAAGCTGACTGGAGTCAGCGTAAACACCGCCAGGAAGAGATTTGCAATTGACCTAAGGAGCCCCGAGGAAATTGAGGCAGATCTTACGATGGATTCCGAAGCGTAACTTTCGAAATCTAACATTATTTATTAGATTAAGATACAAGTAGATATAAATTTTTTATTAGAGGAGTTTAAAAAAGGAATTCTTTAAAAAGAAATCTACAGGAAAAAGGGATTCTTTAAAAAAAATCTACACGAAAAATATAAAAAAAGAGTTTGAAAGCAATGAGTTCATACAGTATATTTCGAAAACTATTTCGAAATTTGATTTTGTATCTTATATAATGCGATATAAAATAGATTTTTTTATTATATACCTCAAATAATATTTTTTTTTAAAGGACAATGCAGGGTAGAAAGTAGTTTTAGATTTTCAAAAAAGTATCATTTTTGTCACTTTACACAGAGTCATTTACATTTTAATTTTTCAGATATTCTATGATTTTCATACACAGTGTATTGTTTAAAATCGAAATTAGAGAAATACATTATTTTCTACAATGGTACAATTAATCCGGCATAAGAAAAAGAAAATTTAAAGAAAATTTATCTCATTTGCATAAAAAATAAATTAAGATGCATTAGTAAATATATATACTATATACTATATAAATAAAAAAATTGACAGATAAATTTATGTAAATAGTTGTAGGTACAATCATAATCACTATATCACTATATCAAGTAAATAATTATTTTTTATTAATATCGTGAATGCAGCACGTTTTATATCGAAAAAAGATTTTCCATATCAGAAGAAATATATTTTAGTACACAGTTTTTTTTTAAAAATTATGTACTAAATCTATATATCTGTTATGAATTGGTACGCCAATTCGAAGATGAAAGAAATATTTATCATCAGAATGTTGTTATATGAATATGTGTGTCTTGTATAATTGTTTTATTATTTTATCGGCATTGCGAAAAGTTAAATAGATCTCGGTTATTCGAGGCATGATAGCTAGCTATCCAAAGATATCAAATAGAAAACGACAGAACGCGAGAGATGTGGATGATATTTCCAGCATCGCGGCACTTATATGATTTCATGAGAATTTTATGATGATTAACAAATCAGATGATGGTTTTGGATCTATTTCTAGCTGTCTTATGTGTGCATGTGTGTCTCTAGTTTAAGTTTCATTACTCTAAAGCTATGTAATA
>NW_017259257.1:630371-645996 GCF_001594045.1 Atta colombica | reverse complement strand
TATATATATATATATAATTATAAAATGGCAACAGAGAACATATTGCATTTAATGCACATTTTATATTTTCTTAGTCGTTTTGTATTAAGTTTATAAAGGACCAATATCGATACATATCAATCACTGTAAATAGATAGTGTTGCTAACAACACTTTTTCTTGTTTTGTACATATTGCTTATTTAAGTTAAGTTTTTTCTTTTATTTGTTTTTAATACGTTTGCGAATTATAGCGTCACGATTTTTTTACATATTTTAGGCTTGGGACAATCGTGTAACGTTTTTCCTTTTCGTAAGTCTTTTTTGCGCTTTATCTATCAGTATTAGATATATATTGTATTTCGCCTGTACTTATATTATTAGTCATAAAAAATGATTTACATGATTTTTACCTCAATGTTTAAAATCTTTCTTTAATGATAACGTGTGCATTATTTTTCTTTTGGAATATGTAAATACAACAAGTTAAAAAAAATTGTCAGCTTCCTCCTAGCGTTTTTTTATTTTACTTGATAAATAATCACATATGTGAACGTTCAATATATTTTTACATAATTACAACTTAACTTTTAACACATATTTCACTGTACAGTACAGAAATTTATTTTACATCGTATAATTGAAATAACATATTTTGTACATTGTACGTGTGACAATAATTTAAATTTTAGTTTTATGTACTATTTGTCATCATGAGAGCTTTTAGAAGGCAAGTTTAAGCGATCTATAAACGATTACTTCAAATTCTAAATGAGCGTTCAGTTAGTCTTGATCGAAACAAGCTGAAATTTCTTCTAATCAAGATTGGCTAATCATAATAATTACTACATTTCATAGAGCGATTTTCTTCAAATAAGAAAAAATACATCTCTTTTAAAGTCGAAACGAGCTCACTTCACTTAGCAATCTCGAATTTTTCGAGAATGACTTTTTTGACACTGTTTCTACTTCAGATTCCAAAATCTTCGTTGCATTTTTCTTTCCTCGATCCTGATCCGCTTCTTCTTCTTCTTCCACTTCCTTTCCAATATCCTCATTTAAAACGTAATATTTTTCCGATTCTTCGCATGGTATCGAACTTTCCGTTTGTGTACATACGAATGTTGCCTATAAATAAATCAGAATATTGTACTGTCTCTATTTAAAACAACAAATAAATTGTTTTTGATATCAGAATGAAAATATTTCTTAATTTTTTCTTGTTTTGAAAATATGTCGAAACGCAAAATCAAATTTTATTCCACAATAAAATGATATCGTGATTTATAACCAAGCATTAATGGTATTGGTATTTAAACATGACAATTACTTTATTTCTATATATACATTGTCGCAAATAATTATCATCCTATTATAATTCAATAGTTTATTTAGGGGTGATAATTATTTGCGAGCACTGAGGAAGACTTTGAATGCCTTCCAACAAGAGACACGGTGCATCATTATATTCTTGTTGTTCGCCAATGTTAAATAAGGATGAAATGATCACTGTGTTGTACTGAGTGTTGGAAGACACCCTTTGTAAGTCGAAACGTTTGCGACAATACTATATTAGTTTACTTGGTTGAAAACTGTCTCGCCGGGGCAAATGAAGCTCCATCTAATTGACCCTCTCGTTTGCGGCATACACACGTGAAACACTTGGCACTCGTTCTCCATGTCGGCATAATAACCATAAATTCTATCCTGGCATGAAAAGGTGTCAACGATGTTCTCGCGAATGAGCGTTGCGTTGTCGGGAAGCAGCAAGCCACCAGTTTTAGGTTGCTAGAAAAGTTTATTGCAAAGTTCGATTATCGTAAATCACGTATGCGATAATCCGTGAAGAATTTGTTGGTGAAGAGAAATACAAAAATATCAATATTTCTAAAAACCTTAAATACTGGAGTAGGCCTCTTGGATTTCGGCTGCTGAGGCAAACTAAGAGCTATCGCGAGAAGACCGAGAAGCAATACGGCAAAAAGCTTTTCCCGTGTCATGATTTTAGTGAGATGATTTTATTATCGCGGTATTTTCTTGTGTTATATCTTCAAGTGCTGGTGGTCCCTTATCACTACCGTTGGCTCCTCGATATTTTATTGTAGTTCTATGTTCGAGAATCTTGAGAAGACTGATGATGTGATTCGCAGAAGGGTGTTATATAGTGAACTCTGCGTAAAGATCTTGAATATTGTATGAATGGTCGATTCTTGGTATATTGAAATCAGTAAATCCATCACGTTTGGTCTGCCAATGACCATCGTCAGACGTCCACATCATCCTCGAAGGCCCGATGCAAATGCCGCAAATGCTTTCGGCTTGATGATGTGCTCATTTGGCAATTTTTATTTATATTAACAGCGAAAAGAAGTGGCATGGTCAACGATTTTTTTTGCATAAAAAATCACGTACATGATAATACTTAAAAGAATTTTTTTTAATTTATTGGTTTTTTCGCTCATTTTCAATCTGCTGTTAACTTAACTGAATACAGTATTAAATTTTTGAGTAGGATTTACCAATGCAGTGATTATAAATAATTCCGTGCAATTGTTTTCGAATTTTTTAAAAATAATTGTGCATTAAGTATATTAAAAAATAATTATGTTTAATTATGAAACACGATGATGTTTGCAAAACATTTGCATAACAATGACAATTGTTAGTTTATCAAGACATTAACAGTCAGAGCGATCCTTCTATTGAGAAAGGATTATTTTAAAAAAATCTTCAAGTATGTTGAATCATCTATGAGGATTCTAAAGAAACAGATGGCACTTCGAAGGTCGGATATAAATTACATGTCATGCGAATAAACGTGCCGAAATTCTTATGTGGCGATTCAAATTTCTGTCAAACTCTTCTGTCAACCTCATGGATTTACTTTCTATACCGTCACCTATTTTACCCCCAAACATGACACATTAGTCCCATTCCGCGATTGGCTGCGTTCCAATCGAAGACGGGACGTTTTTCTCATGAATTTAGCCGTCAAAATTCGAGGGCAGTCCCAGCCGGACCATATCTTCGTTAAGGCCGCATCGCGAACGGCATTTTTTCGGGATATGAATACTTAATAGTATCAATGAGAAAATGTATCTCATTACAAAATCGCTGCTTTTGGTTATCGATAATGTGAAAAGATACTCTTACGTATACAGAAAGAAAAATTTTGCTGAAGCATCTAAAAATTTAGATCTTATTAGAAAATAATTTTATAGATATTAATCTATTAAACTACCAAAATAATTATATAAGAAATTCAAGCATGACAAGTAATATTGCAAGTATTGACATTCTATATAGCAACCAGTTCGAGTGTCCTATATAATTATTTTGATGGTCCAAACAAAATTATTTTTAAATTTATATCTAGCTAAATTAAATGCTTCAGCAAAACTTTTCTACGTTATATTCTTTCCTAAAAAAAACGTAGCAGTTTCTGAGCAATAATAATTTCTACATGGAAAATATGTGATTTTTATATTTGTAGATATTAATCTATTCAAAATAAATGCAAGTCAAGTAAAGAAAATATGTTATAAATTTTATTATTAAATATAGATATTTTCATAACATCAAATTCATAGGAAAAAACAATAGATTATTTTAAAACAATAGATTATGCATATATATATATATATATATATATGTTTCTGTTCTCCTTCATATCTTTTTTAATTAAATAAATGGATATTTTTATTTCTGCAAACTTATATAAGTTACAGAAAGAGCGTTTCTTTATTTTTTATTTTAGGATTTCTAAAAAAAAATGTCGGATACACGTTTCTTTCATAAGAAACTTCTTCCTGCGGTTCATGGAGTATCGATGAGCCATTGCACAAATCTCGTACGTTTATCATTGAAATGATCAGTAGCAAGGTGAACACCCTGAAAGTATCGCCGCTCCTTAAGGATTCCAGTCGCATTATCCATCGTGCTATGACGAGGAATACAAAGATTTCAGGATGGTCCATCAGTGCGACTGAAGAAGGTCGTGCGATTTGTGAATCGCCAAAGTTTCTCTCTGTAGCAACGTGATGAGTTTTCATTTTCTTTCGTCGATAAACGTAGCATCTGCAATCATGTCTTAAAAGAACACATGTCAGAGAAATCGTATACTCGTACAGTTTATTATCAAAATTTTTTAATACGTACATGTTTCTATAAAATTGCAATTATAAATTATTGTTTTTCACAAAGAATTTTTTTTTATAAATAGAATGTATAATTTTTCTACTATTATTACATATGTATATTTATATTATGAGATAAACATTCAAAGAGAGAATGTTAAACTTAAAGATTTGTTGAGTCACGATACGAGTGATAGTATGTTCTTTTAATTAAAATAGTAGTCAATCCTAAGAAAATCTCTTTGTGGCGAGATAGAACAGGTACTCGTAAGTAACTTTGGTATGACTTAAGACGATTAAAAAGTACTATTTTTATATATGATAATTAGAGGTCAGAGAAATCTTAGATCATCCATCATTAATTAAAGTGAAATTCAAGATGATCGTGTAATATATGCCAACATAGCACGTAATAAATTAAATAAATAAATACTATACAATGTATAAATATCGACGTCATGTCGCAGATATTTTCTGACTTTTGGACTAAAGATTAACTATAAAATAAAAATAAAGAATGATGTAGTGAAACGATAATCATATTGCGATGAAATTTGCGTCATCGTTCGGTTCTTCATTGATCTTTCTCGCGCAAAATGATCATCCTCTCGGTCAAATTTATGCGATTTTGATATCAGTCCATAGGTGCGTAAGAGCGGTACGCGAGTTCATGAGGCGTCTCATTCGATGATCTTCCCCAATAACCGTGATCGTCGTGATCGTAATGATGCTGATGCTGTGCATGCTCGTAGTAGATAACTTTAGAAGGCTTTTTGATCTCTATCCAGAATCTGGCAGCGTTCAGTATCAACGAGATGATGGCGATGATGAAGAATTTGAACTGGAAGTGAGTGCTTATCAGCTGCAGCAACAGGCTGAGTTTCGCTTTTAGCAGCATCACTAATCCCAGAATTTTCTGCAGATGTTTCTTCTTGAACTTCTTCTTACGCGCCTCTTCTAAAAAAAAATTGTACATGTTTCTGTTACAATTTACTGTGACATTAATCTATGCGCAAAAAGGAGTTCTAGAACGCGAGTAGATAATTGCAAGTGAAAGCGAATATCGGAAATAATGCTTTTATGAAAATTTACGATATGGATCGATCTTAATCAAAGCTCTGGCGCAATCTGGCAAACGTACTTCGAGGATCTCCGCGCAGGTTGACCTACAAACCTTAACCTGGAGTATAACCTTTCGTCTCATGCGCCACGTAATCGTCCGCAACCAGTACAACTTTCTTTTAAAAAGAGTCACGTGGATTGCTTTCGCGGCCGAATTTTTTCATAATATGAAAAACATGTCTCTTCCGTTCTCTAATGATCAGGCTAATCTCCGAGTGGATTCTATAGCGAATTGCAAAATTTAATCGATACCTAGTTCCACTTTTCCTCATTGGCGGAATGTTAAATCGATATGAATCGTAGCGAATTAGCGTAATGCTTGTCGAATTATTCAATTTGTTGGCAATTTACGTTGGAAGTACCGTACAGTTTTTTGTACGCTCCAAAAGATAACGAAGATAATATTCCTGGTACTGTTATTGTTCATTAGTATAAATTCTGGTTTTTTTCTCTTTTTTTGCTAAGTTCAATGATTAATATCTTATTAGAACAATCCTGATACAAACGCGACGTTCCGTGTTTTGTTTTACGAATTATATGTTTGCGGAGTACTTATTTCTTTTTCTCTCATATGATTCGCGTTTGTTGATTTTAGCTGGAAAAGATAGCCAAGAAAATGGCGAGTGATGCAATCGGTACCGTTACCGTCGATTTACCTAAGTCGTGACATTAAATTAGCGTAAACTGCTTTACAATGTCGGCGATACGCGCACACGAGCACAATTGCGTGCAAAACATTTAAACAACTCGCTAGTGACCCAGACGGGAACTTTGTGAGTCCTATAAAGTGTTAACTTGCGGTTCGCCTTGTGCTATAATATTTACGTTTGCATTGACGTTCGATGTTTAAACGTTATGCAAATAATGGCGGTAATGTCCGTTCACTTTATGATCGTGATATACGCTTTTCGAATCCACGAAACTTCCTCGCCTTGTCAATGTGATACTTTCCCACATCGATCTAAAATATACATAGTTGAACGTTGTTCATTCATAGATTTCATTCAATACTACTTCCTTTCTTGTTGGCTTCGTTTCCGAGTATCGAACGGTACTTCTGTTTATGAAGTTGTCAGTTGTCTTATAATTAATAACGATATTTAATTAATAGCTAAAGAAAGCAGTAATTTATAATATATTATTTATATAACATTGAGTAATATTGATAATATTGTGATATAAATGTTGATCGTAAATGAAAATCATACGTACCAAAAATTAATTATTGTAGATAAGTTTAATCTAAAAAAAAACTTTTAAAAAATATATGCCAAATGCACAAAAAGGTATTGAATATTATCTACATTTTTCCTAATAAAAAACGAATATGACATAAGTGCAATTAGCTGAGTACTTTATTACAAAAAAAAAATTATTTCTTATACTTTTTATTTTATTTAAATACTGACATGGTTTCGGAAAAACTAGAAAAATAAGATATGTAATAGAGAAGAAAATCGTCACAGTAATTTTCAGTGCACTCTAGATGAACTGACTTCCCGTTGTTACATCTCCAATAAAGGAGGCAGTTACGAGTTTGGAAAGAGTTAACCGACTTTGTCCAACGGTGCTTCTCGGGAAGTGCGAAAGAAGATACGATGTGTATAGACGACCTTACACGCGTTCCACGTGCCGTCTCATCGCGATTAGAAATCTGAATTGCGAAATCGTCGATCTCGATCTATGACAGCTTAATTATACTGACACACAATTCAGTGATGCCTTGTTTATACGAAAGTCAGCAAGGGTTTATATTATTTTAGAAGAATTATACGTCATCAAACATTAGAATATAATTTTGGATAGTATTCTATTAAAAAAACTAAGAAAATTTGAAATAATTGATAGAACGATAAGAAAGTTTAATAATTAAGAAATAAAAAATAATAGAAATAAATTAATATAAAAAACATAATATACTTAATATAAAAGAATCGATAAGGAAGATATTGAAATT
Organism: Atta colombica; assembly: GCF_001594045.1. Taxonomy (NCBI): domain Eukaryota; kingdom Metazoa; phylum Arthropoda; class Insecta; order Hymenoptera; family Formicidae; genus Atta; species Atta colombica. The sequence continues at coordinate 638,804 of NW_017259257.1, read as the reverse complement.
ATCTCTCTTCTCAACTCAAAGAGAACAAGAAAGTTAAAACGTCATATTGATTGATTATTGAATTCATGTCAACTGACTTTTTGTCATGATCGTTCAATATAACATTATTTTCATTTTCTTGTTTTCCTTGGATTGTGTAATAATATTTCTATTTGATTTCTAATTTTCACCTATATTGTCATTTTGAGCGTCATCCTCCTTGATGATTTCTTCCGCATTATTCTCCTGCAGATCATCAACGACTTCAGCGATGACATTGCCAGCCTGTTCGATCACCGCGCTCATCGGTGGCTCGCTTTTTTTCCCGGTAACTTCCAACTCGATTTGGTCCAGGTCACGGGCTAATCTCGTCCTGAGGCAACTTCTGGCGTTGTTGGTGAATATACACCCCAGGATACCTTCCTCCTTTGGCTTGCTCCTCTTCATTGCCATGCAATGAGCGTTTAAAGCGAGTCCGAGGACCAAGAAAAGAACCAGCGCGATTATCCTCATGGTTGCCTGCCTTTTCCGTTGAATTTGACGATTCTCACTGATCGAAGCGCACCGTTATCACCACGAAAATCGCGTGATAACTTCCCTGACGACTAGGTTCCGTCACCCTCTCGTTTTTTTTTTTCTTTGATCTTGACCGTCAACCGTAGCCTTGGACCGCGTGTCACAGGCTCGAAGTGGTTGTGGAGCGTGCGTGATCGAACATATATGAGACTGGTGTCCCTTCCATTTCAACTTCCGCCAATAGTGGGTTTGGTTTCATGTAAGTCTAGCGGGTACCCCTCTACCGTGGTGGGCTTTTTCGCCACGACGAAACTTACGGTGTCGTCCCATAAAAATTAAGGATCCGTAAATTATCGAATGGAAATTAACTTGATAGAGTAAAATACCTTGACTCTATACAATGATCTATGTCACCAATACATGGAAAATTATTCATGAAGAATCAATGAAATCATGATAAATTTCATTTTCATTATCATATTTCATTATCACATTTCCATTTCTATTCTATTTCTATTTCTCTCTTATTTTTAAATTTTTGTCATTTTTTGAGACCAAAAATGATTATGAACAATGCAAATACATTATTTTTATTAAGTGTTTTTATACATTATTATTAAAAAGTGTTTTCAAAATAGAGGATATATTTTCTTATAATTTTTTATGTCTATTTCTGTCAATGTACCCGGAAAAAAATTTCGTATATAATTGTATAAAAAATTAACATATTTTATATATAATTATATAATTATATGTCCATATATATAACATTTTTATCCGGATAATTTAATTTTAATTTCAGTTTAACTAATTTTATTTTTTTTAGTTCTAAAAATTAAAAAAAAGAATAAGTTTAATTAGACGATCAAAAAACTTGGACAAAATTCGGAATGCGATACATGGCAACGCATTTTTTTTAAAGTCTACGAGCAACTTGGCACACGCGATTAACAGTACATGGACCGACAAAAATTTCACTTACTCGACAGCACATACTAACCCAATTCTTGACTTTTATTATCGTTTCAAGAACAAGGAAGAATCAAATTATAGAGAGAAATAGCTGCTTTTGAAAAATGCTTGAATCTCGTACATGTTCAATATACCTTTGAACATATCTCATATATCAGAATATTCATCGCTCTATATTTTCTTATCGAATTTGGTTTGTTTAATTTAATTGTCTTATATTTAATTATCTCGCTGATACACTGTTTGTTTAAGTCTATTTTGTCTACAAGCCTTTCACTGAAAAAAATTGAACGTTCATTTAACGTTCATTTAATTATCATAAGAATAGTAATTTATTTTTCAGAAATTCAGAGCCTCGCAGTATGCGTTGTGGCAACTCGACTGTCACAACGTGTCTCAATGGCTTTTGCGCTGTTAATTAACACAATCCCGGAACATGTAGAGGCACCGGTTTCGTGAATTATGCATCGATCATTCGGGAATTTTCATCTTACCTTTCACTATGATTACATTCGCCCTTTTCGTAATTTGCTTGCGTCGTTTTTTAATCATCAATTACGTGATGTAATAAGCGTAGTAGTGCGTGAATATTACATTGCATATATGTAAAATTGTGTGTAATCTGTCAGAATGAAACGAAATATGGCTTATCCGCGCAAAGGTCTCTTTAATCAGCCATTTAATATGTTTTTTTTTAGGATTTAAATTTTTTTATACATATACGGAGAAAAAAGTGTATATATCATTTCTGATATGTACACGCGTAATTCGAGAAAAAGGGTAACCATACAAACTGAGTGTAACATGCTTTGTCAGAAATGTCAACCTCATGAGCTATACTATCGTTACCGTTATCTCGTTATTATTTATGTAACAGTTTCATCACAGTTTGCTATCCCTCCGAATATGAATTTCGAGTCATTCTAATAATGATCTCCAAACCATCTGGTTGATGCAAAGTAACAAATACTTGACCAAACGATATACATACCCAGTGAGAAATGACAATGAAATCGATGTCGAATTGACGTCGATTTGATGGTTTCGACATTGAATCAACATCGATTCGATGTTGTCAATTCCATTATCATTTCTTACTAGGTATGTATAAACAATAGTTTTGTTACGTTTATGTGACTATAATAAGTGTTAATTTTTTTTCGTAGAAAATTAAAAAAAGTGTAAATTTAATGATATTCCTAATTACAGACTAGCTTAACCAAGTTTACTACTTTTGTTACATTTTTGCTTGCATACCGTTTTCATTCTTGTTAGAAACTGAAGAATGATTGTACGTACACTTTACGATCTATTTTTAGTGTTCATCGAAGGTTCCAAATAAAAGAAATGAAAGAAATCGCATAAATTTACAAAGATTATATTATTGTAATATTTATTGTGAATTTGTAATATAACATAATCTAAATTATATCTACTTTCGTAAATGGATTACATATAAAAAAAGCCATGTCCAGAAGATAGTTAAAAAATAATGAATAAAATTACATTTTCGAAAATAAATTATTTTATACTATACAGGAAATTATCAGAATATTCATATATATTTTCATCAATAATTATTTTTATCTCAATGAATTATTTATTTTTTGCGTAATAAATTATTTTGTCTCAAGTAACGATAAACCTCAAAAACTGGAAACTTGTGCATTTCTAGATGTGGCTCATACTATTTAAATAAATGTTAGCACATTTATAAGTAATAAATCTTGAGTAAAGTAAAATTGCATTACATATAAAGTTGCGAATTTACGACCAATACCAACGAAACGAATATCCTTTGAGACCGTGTTTCTCATCAGCCGCGTACGCTTGCGGAACGAACGTGATGTTGGGCTGATGCCCGAATTCATTTGATAAATACCTCACCTGTGTGTCGATACCATTTTCATTTGGAGACCGATAGCTACCGTTCTTTCTTCCGCTGCGATAGCCGTCTTCATGATGGCCATGCGATGTTATCGTATAATTGAACTGATAGTACAGATCGTCTGCCATTTTCTCCAGGACTTGATCATTCACGGTAAGTTTATCTTCTTCGGATAGCAATTTTTTCGCAGCTCGCACCATACTTTTTGTGATGTCCTCCTTTTTGATAAACTTATTTTTCTCCTCCGAAAAACTCTTAATAGACGTATTGGCTGTAAAATTGAAGAGTGTAAATTTATACATATAATATTATCTACTTTAACGCTCACAAATTCTTTTTTATTCTTTTTTGTACTACCTGTTAATATCTTCATCATCCGTTTCAATATCGGCTCCATCTTCTTCTGCAGCGGTGATTCCGTGACTGTCTTCACAGGTTTTGGTCGATCGTTTTCTTGCTTTATTGGTATTTTACAGCCACTGCAGGCTTTCATTATGGCTTCGATTAATTTTTTCGCTGCTTCCGGTCTATCCTTGAATATCTCTTGCGCGTCCTTCACTTGTTAAACCAAGATGAAACGTTTAGAGCGGAATGTACATAAAATTTATCTCTTCAATAAGCACTTAACTTACGACTCGTTATTTTTCGATTTCTTTGTTTTGTGATAATAAAATCCCCATTTTTGTCGGTCTTATATCCAGTCTCGTGGTAGACACCATCGGCTGTGATAAAGCCATATTCTCCGGTAATGAGTCCCTCAGCGTCTCAACAAAGAAATACACAAAAACGTCATTAATCTCATTATTTTTCTTTCTAAGAATTCTTTAATTCACTAATTATTTGCAATCATAAGAATCTCGCCTGACACTTTTTTTGATTGGTATACCTTTCTTCTCAAATCTATGTTGAAAATCGACAATGTTGAAAGAGAACTCGTAAGGTCTGATATCGTCCGCGACGGCAAGATGTTGCGCGATTAGATAGCACAGCAGACACAGAAGATCGCATCTCCTCTGCAACTGAAAATCGCGTGTTTTTTTTATTATATGATAACAAGTATTTTCCTTCGCCGGCCTTGGATCCTCACCACGAAGAACGACATCCTGCGAAAATCCCTGCGGCTTCGAGTTCGCACGACTGAATGATGGCAGGAGCGAATTCTCCGAGTATACAGTGGTGATGTAATAAACGAGAAAAATGTTCTCGTCTTCTCCGCGAGTTATCTATGAAACGATCTGACGACGAAGGAGAAGAGGAAAGTGTGAAAGGAACAAGACGAAAAAATCGGGAGGCCTTTTTCTCAGTGAGCTTTCACACATTTTGCAGACTCGACTGGGAGATAATTGCACGGTTATCATTAATGGTCGTGAATTGAGTGGATCGTGGCTATAGATTGCAATCTCCGTTTTAAAATTTCATATTGCTGCCTGTGACATAACATTAAATTTTATGGATGACGTTTTTACTTGAGAAAGTTATAAGAGCTACAAATAGGAAAAATGGTAAATATTTGTCTAGACTTTATGCAAGTTATTTAGTAAACACATAATATATCGTTTTTTATTTTATTTAATATAATTTTTAATTTTCTCACATTCCTTTCCTTTTGTTAATATCTATTAACAAAAAAAATTTAATAAATCTTCTTTAACTTAAGTTAAATTATTATCTAAATTTTATTGACTATTCTGTCAAAATAATTGAAATTTACTGCATAGAATTAATTTAAATTGCTATTGATGAGAGACACTTTTTGAGAGACAGAATAATACTTTTTTTTCTAATGGACGTTAACAGACACGAAGAGACATTTACATTGATCACATAAGCGCGTGTATTTATTAGATGACCTTTCGTTTTATCTTCTCACACATAACGCTGTCAGATCGATGGTTGTTTCTTATAAGAAGCGAATGCTGCTGGGAGTGTTGGACGATGCTAGATATAATAAATTAATGAACGTTCAATGCACATAGATTAGCTAATCGAACACTGCGAATAATGTCAGCAGAATCTTACATTTTTTAACATCATTATGCAAAGTATACGACATATTCTAAGAAAATCTCATTAACATCTGATTTGCTTTGACTAAAATAAATGATTGAGAAAATCGTGAAAGGTTGCTCTGATAAAATATCAACCATTATATTATGGTTGGAGATCTTTTTCTCGTTTTTAATCGCCCAAACGTAAATGGAACATTACGGTAAATTGAGAATCAGGGCCGTTCGCAGGTGCTTCGCGACGATTCGAAATTTGTGCCTCTGAAATTTTGTTTGAATATATGACGCATTGGACTTGACAAGATTAGAAATTGAATAATCATCGAAAGTGACACCATTACAAATCACGGTAAGCAATGTTGAAGACAAAATTTGGACATCGTGTCGTTCAAAACTGCACAGTACAATCAGATATATAAAAAGTACAATCAGACATATAGAAATATCTAACTAATAAGTCGATAAAGTTGTGAGAGAAAATTCTGTTTTGATGATAATCTAAAAATATACAATAGATATTAAAACTTTTACAATCGTGAAACTTGTACAATAAAATACTTGTTCTGATACTTGTTCACTAGTTTAATATATTCAATCGTTCGACTTTTTCGATTTGGAACAGGAATTAGGAACTCGTTTCCACTTTGTGGAATATCGAATTATTGGAGAATTATAAAAGAGATCTAAATTCCTTCACGTAATTCTATGTTTACATGATTCAAGCAGTTCGTGATAAGCGAATGTTCGATTCTTATTTGCCGGGTGCGCGTGGTGCATTATGCATTTTGTAGTCCAGAAAACGGCATGCCGATCTGATTTGTACTGCGAAGTCGATTTAGGAACGATGATCCTCGTGGCATACCAATACCAACAATACCAATCGCGGAAGGTGGGTTTCTAGCACGTATACGCATAGCGAATATCGACGTCTCGAAGATTCAGTTTGTTGACGAAATTTCCGATTACGCTATGATTAGCTTGTACATTCTTCTTGCTCGCGCATAAGAACTTCATTTACATTTCTGCTGTCGTAAGAATATTTTTATCAACGCGAGAAGCGCGATGGAATTCTCATTTCGATTTCGATGTCGAATTTACCGAGAGAGAAATGAGAAATCTTGAATGGGTATGTCTGCACGCGAATGTGAGAATCTGGACCAAAATGCCGTTATGTGGAAGCTCAAAGTAGGTCAGCCGACATCTTGATATTGACAGTTCTGTTCAATACGAGGCAAAAACGCGGAGAGGTGAGTACGCAACCGACGAAAGACCAATAATATATTTTCTCATATATTGCGAGTTACATTTTTTCACAAATAAAAAACATATAACATATGTAAAAAATAATTTAATAAATAAAATAATAATAATAATTAAATAGATATATAACAATAATAATAATAATTTAAAAATAATTTAATAATTATATATAAAGACATATAAATAATTTTGAAATTTTAAAAATAAATTTTGCATCGCGTTTTACGATCTCTATATCACAGATGTGCTTCATACTTTCTAATGTGTCGCTTTGGAAAGCGACATAGCAGTATCACGAGAAATATATTGTTCTTATTGATATCACACTCATTCGTATATTTTATCTACCAAACCATTCGTCTTCGATGTCATCGGGAAAACCGTGACGATAGTGTATATGATGATACGGCTTATGGACCACCACTACTTCCGAGTCTTGCGAGCTCTTAATTAAATTATAGATCATTATAGCAATTGCTAACTGTGCCACCATAATACTCCTTAGAAGTGACATTTTAATGTTTGCTATAGCGCCCGGTAAGGAAAGTATCTGAAATAAGACAGGTTTATCATTTGTTCTAGCGGGAAGTGTTATAATAAGATTAATAAACAAGAAACCTGCATAATAAATGGTGTCATCATCATCATAAATCCAAGTTTCTGTAAAGGATTCTTCTTCTTCTCTTTGTTTCTTGCAGTTTGCACTTCTGTCTCTAAAGAAGAGAGATCTTAATCTTCTTCAAACATAAAATGCAAAAGTAAATAAAGTACTGTCAATACCTCGTAGTAGGTCGTGAATTCTCACATGAATACTGATTTCACTGTCCGTTAAAAAAAATTTGATTCCTGGAAAGATCTTCAAATTTTGGGTTTTGTTGAAGCTGATTTGGCAATTGTTCAATTTCTCTTCAGCGCGAATTAATAGTTTTGACAATGTTACCAACCAGATAATGCAAATGAAGAACTTGGTCCCATTCATGTCCTCGAATTTACAATGATTTATTGATTGAAATATGCATATTGAAAATTAAGATGTATTCTTGATAATTATATTTATATTAAATTTATGTATAATATTAAGATAAAAAAATAATAAATCCATATATTTTTTATAATTATTTGTATGTAAAATTAATAAACATTTAATAAAGATTTATTATTATTATTATACTAAGTTATTTTACAACTTACTTTGTGTTCAAATATATTATCTTGTGCTGTGTAAAATCACGTAATTATACGATGTTAGATCCACATTCATATAACATGATATAACACGATAATTATTTATATTATACTATTACTAATTCATTATGTGTGTCATCAGTGATAATACTCGCGATTCGTTCACATTTAATTAAAGTTAACATTTCACGAATGTAAAAATATCGAAGAAAACTCTTAGAAATACTGCTCTGCTTTCCAATATGTGCGTCTTCTGTTCACTTGCCATGTAGACTGCACCGCGTTACGCGAAGCGCAGCAGAGTTATTTTACTTTTTTATTCGTCAGATACCCCACGCCGGGTTAGATCGGGAAAACTGGGTCTCGTTTACCAGAGAGTGTTATTTATGTCGGAATAAACTAGAATAATTCGCTCAGAATTCGTTACATTCTTTCATCAACATAATTCTTTCATAAACATAAATTTTAACAAATTTTAGTAATGATTAAAATTCTATTAGAAAAATCGTATTTAATAAACTTGAATTTTAATTTGGAGAAAATATAAGATTTCTTATCGACTTAGAAAAAGTAAAAGAAAAAGCAGAAAACATACGAGATATTAACAAATATATACAAGTCTAAAAA
>NW_017259257.1:583013-630271 GCF_001594045.1 Atta colombica | reverse complement strand
CTTATTTATATCATGAGGTATGTGTGTACTTCTTAAATATATAAATACTTTTCGTTTTTTCTATTGAAATGTAGATCTACATATTTTTCATAATTAGAGACCAAATTGATATTTTCTATATAATTATTGCTTGATGAAGATAATTGCAGAGAGTATGTATTTCTTTTAACTTGCCATGCAATATGCATAGGATATTATCTGATTTGTTTACGTATTTTGAAGGCACATCGTATGGTACATCTCACATATGTGTAATAAACATTTTACTTGAATAATAAATTATTAATAAATAATTATTAATAAATAATACATAATAAGTTATTAATAAATAATTACATATTTATAAAAACGCTATTTATATTTTCTTTAGAAAAGGAATTTCATGTTTCTTTATATTCTATATGAACTTATAATTATATTTAAAAAAATTCCTTTGGTATATCTGCATATACTTAATTTATAATGAAATGCACAAGGAAATCGGTCACTCTGTATGTGTCACAGTGTAAAAAATCTAGAGAGTATTTATAAAATTGATATTCTTTTCTCACAAAGTGTGTGTGTGTGTGTGTGTGTGTGGTGTGTGTGTGTGTGTGTGTGTGGTGTGTGTGTGTGGTGTATGTGTGTGGTGTGTGTGTGTGTGTGTGTGTGTATTTTGTGTGTGCTTCCAATAAATAGCGTCTGGATGGCGAAGAAGTATACCGAGAGAAATATTTCATATGAATAACCATTTATTTTATTGATATGAATTATGAAAACTTCCTTAATTTAAAATATATAAGAGAGTTTTTTAAATTAACAATAAGAAAGTTTTTTTAATTTAAAATAAGAAAGTTTTTGTAATTCACATATGAACAATATAATGATTATTCATACCAAATATTTCTTTTAGTATGCCATCGTAAACATTAACATCTGTAACTGGAAGAAATCAGGTATTCATAATATCACTGAATAAATTAGTACAAGAAGACAAAAATTATCTCAGAAATTATATAAATAATGTAGCTTCTATCAATGACTATTATGCCTTTTGATATGACCATTATTATGACCATTAGTAAATGACTTTTCAGTATAAATCTTTTGGTTGGAATATGTATTCATAAGCGAAAAGAACGATTTTGTCTGAAATATGCCAAACATTTAGATAAATACAGATCTGAAAATAATTTTGTTGAACCATTAAAATAATTACGCGAGAATCTGAAGTATATTAAATAATGTTACAAAAATTTTTGATATTCTAGAAACCAGTTTGAACATCCTACATAATTGTTTTAATACTCTAACAAAATTATTTTCAGATCTGTAAAATTAATAGCTAAATTTTTATATATTTTAGATAGAATCGCAAAATCGTCCTTTTAGTGTACAATTCTATCCTTTATAGTAATACTGGTCCTCATATGCGGGGCCACTTGAATCCCAATTTTGGTATAGTTGTGGATGAATGTGTGGATGAACTGGAAAAGCGTTGTGAACGTGCAGATGAACTGGTTGCGGTGATAGCCATGGTTGTGGTGATGGTGCGTGCCAGCCTGAATGAAGTTTCGCTAGAAAGGTGCTGAGTTTAAATAGTAGCAGTATAGCGCCTGAAAGTAGTGAAATGCAGAATAAGACTTCCGTTTATTAATTGCCGTTTATAAATAAAAAAAATCATGTAAAACTTAATACACATTATTAAGTTTTACTGATAGAAACTTGGAACTGATTACATAAGTAAATCAAACCAATCGAGAAATACATATAAATTGTAATAAAAAAAAGTCTACGATTGCCAACAATTGTTAACTATTGTTAAGATTTTATTATTCGCAATGATGAAAAATAAAGTCTAATAATTGATCAATATTAACGAGAAACATACAACGAAAACTTTTTTAAAAAATTAAATAAAATAAATAAATAATTTAATAAATAAGAAATGCTGGATAAAAAAATCTCGAATGTAAATTTAACATTGATTTGAATTCATATGCAATAAATAGGTCAGCAATGTCATTTAATCATGTATGCAGGTTACGCTATCCACAAGGTAATCATGAGACCGTTATACATTCGTGAGGGTGACACTTTTCATAATGTATACGAAAAAAATGGTACTTACCTATGAGAAGTCCTTTCGCTGAGATTGCTGCTATTACCATCAACATTGTCATCATCACTCCCATTTTGTATATCATCGGCATCAGCATGAACTGAAGTCTTTTATTTCCCCCAAAAGTGCGGGACTCAATGTCTGCATAACAATTTTAATGTAATTGTAAGATTATTGTAAGTAGACATATCCATACTTTTTATGAACAAATATTATTTTGAGTCATTACATAATTTTATACATATATATAAAATATATATCTTAATATATAATCTCTATTGAGACTATTATAAATGGATATATCCATAATTTTTGTAGATACATATTATTTTAAATAATTATATAAAAATTTCAAAAAATTTATAATCACATTTCCAATCACAATCACAAATTTTGATTCTAATTGCAAAATAACTTTTCTAACTTACGTTTTTGTTTTATTAATAAACATGAAAATATGTCTTACCTTGAACTGGTTTGCTTTCGTTAACGAGAATACTTCGAAGATTATCGGTGTCAGGATTCAGAGGCGCTACAACATCTGAGCTCATCTCTAGTTTCGTTGTATTGTATCGTGTGATTTTGTTGCTGTCTCTTGAAAATTTGATGTTCGTGGCACTTATTGCAAACATATTTTTTGTAAATGCAGTTGCCAATAGCATGTACGCCATGATCTGGCCAATCGCCTTCATTCTCAGACCGGTTTACCACCACCCGGACTCATCGACACTGACGATCTTTTTTCTTTTGACTGACCTTTTTCCCTCTGTCTTCTCCTAAACCTTCTGTGTCGGACTACACAAAATACGTGTTATTCGGACTCGCACGAGCAACCGTATGATTCCCTCCAACCAACCGAGCGGTTCGAACTCGAAAGAGAATTGCGCTCGCTGCGCGTCGACTTTCTGCGCACCTCTTTCAAATTCCTCTTAGATACCGATTTTACAAACACCTCGAAGAATCCACAGAACAACGATCCGCATTCTAATGTTAGAAATGTGTTTTTTTTTCTTTAACATTCCGTATTTCTTTTAATAAAATTACACGGCAATAAAAGATTATCCCTAACTAATAATTGCTCGAGAGTATTTTGCAACAATTAATGACTTACATAAAATTCTTTTTAATATAAAATTTATTAAATCTCATTTTTTTATAGCAGATTCACTGAAGTAAGGCTACATTTTGATAATGAAAAAACTTTTAGAATTGATACATACGTATCATCGTCTTTCACTTTTTATCATGTAATGTCACTGTCATGGTCATCGTGCAACGACCGTTCACGCATAGCCATCACCTTGAAAAGGAGTGGCTGAACTAAGAGTAGTTGGAACGCATTGCTTCGTAATTTTCCAATGAAATTCTTCTCAACACATACACTTGAGCACACACTTATAATGTCCATTCAAGAGTTTTACTGTTTGAAATTCACTTGCCAATAATATGCAGATAAATTTTTTTAAAACTAGTTTTCATGTACTGCTTATTCTCCTAGATACCATCGCGTCAATCTGCTAAATTCATAACATCCGTAGACACTTATGCGTGCAACGTTACTGCAAACAGCCGTCCTTAACGAAGCACTGTGCTTCCTAACTAAGTTAACATAACTGCTGACTGACCTCATAACGAGACATTACAAGGAATAAGTATTATGCGTCATAAAATTCATTAACCGTCTGGCTTTAGTAAGTAGCTCAAAGAAAAGTCATGGTTGATGATCGATGTGGTTTACCTCAATACGCTTGTTACAAAGCCGACAAAAATTATAGTATTGCTTTATCTGGTTATATTAATTTTTATTTCTATAAGATAAACCTGTAAGCTAAATAAAGCATAAAAAATGCTTAAAATTATTATAAAGAAATTATAGTGCACTTTTTAACAATTCTCTATCTATGACAGCTTTATTTTACAGTTACAATTAAGTTAATTCAGCATAAATTTTTAATAAGGTAAATTTATAAAATATATGTTCAAAATTATTATTAAAAACTTACAATGCAATTTTTTTATGTCTCTTTCTTGCAGCGTAAGAAAGATGTATTAATATTTCAGGAATTGAAGACAAGCGTTAAGGCAATATAAAAATGATCGATGACAAAATTGTTAAAGAGAATAGCATTGCATGAATCGATGTTAAAATAATAAATTGCATTAAACGTTGTGGACGCACCGTAAGCTAGACAGTAAGAAAGGCAATACAGGTTTATTGCGTCTTTGCTCAGTGAATCCAGTACGGAAGGAGCGAAGAGAGGGAAGAAGTAGGGAGCATCGTGCCGACCATCTTGGAAAATAAAATTCGCTGTAAAAATGCATTACTCTCCACTCCCCACCTTAGAATGCCCCTTCTTCCTAACCATTCCTACGAGTCTCGATTCCTTCAAGGACTAAAAATTCAACCCTTTACACTGGCGCGAGCAGAGAGCGCGAGAGCAAGACTGTTTAAATATAAACGTTAAACCTGATCTGTATCGCATTTAGATTTACGGATTACTATTCCTTTGCTTCTTCCAATTTTCATTTAAAGACTATGTTTGCTGCATCGATGACTTTATTTCTGCATTAATTAGTCACAAGTTTTTATCTTTTCAAGAAACATCGTTTACTATCGACAGTAATTGAAATATATTTGATATTATACACACATACACTACGCACACACACACACACACACACACACACACACACACACACACACACACACACACACAAACACACACACACACACATATTTATAAGCAGATGTTTCTTTTCCTAAATGATTATAAGCTATATCAATAAAAATTTATTATTAATCAATAATTATTTTCTATTAATAGTAAACAATTATAAGTGATAGCTTATAATGCATTACATAAATCTTTAATAGGAAATAAGATTACGATATTTATAGGAAATGTAAAAAAAATTGTAATTTATGCTTTTATTTTAGATTCTATTTCTCAGTATGCCTGATGGCGTGTACAAGTCAATCTTCGTGCTGCAAAAATGTATATGCCGTGCATTTAACTATGTTTATAGCTTTCTCGTTCTCTTCTCCGAGTACATCGCTCCTTACGCTAAGCGTACTTGTAAATCATAATTGTCAAATGATCTGAAGTAAATAAACTTCCTCAGCTTCGCGACAAGTAATTCATGTCGTAAACGTTCAAACGGTATGACTAATTTGTAGCATTAATTACGTTAAGGAAATTACACGTTGAGATAAATCGAGCGATCGATGCACCTGATGCCATTGCTATTTCCGCGCAGGAAACGCAACCGGTCAGCCACGGCGAACTCGTTGGCAGTGGAGCTCGTTACCTCGCAACCCCGAAGTAGGAGCGTAGAGGGGCATTGCAAAAATGGAAATGCCAAGCTGTTATTCATCTACAGGTTCGTTTCTTCGTCCGTGAACTGGCTACAGTCGGCGTGCTTTAGACGATGGTATGTGTATCACCATGCGTGAGGCATGGCTGACCATAGACCGGCTCAGAAGTGGCCGAGACATTCGCCTCTCGACCGCGACCATGAGAGCACTCAACTCTCGACGCCCACGGTCAACCGCGAGCATCTATCGACTCGTGCCTCGCTCGACTCTTTGTTTCTTCTTTCTGCTTTGCGTCCTTCATCACACACGAGCGCGAAGTGTGCCTCACGATGACGGCAGCGTCATTGTGGATCATGATAAGATTTCGAAACCGGTAGAGGTGAGTGATTCTGACAACGTAAACAAAGAGGATGTGGATCAAGCACGAAAAAGCTTGGTAATAGTAGAACATGATGAAGATGAAGATGTTAGTGAAGGAAGAAATAACTCAGAGGAAGAGATATTCATCGAGGATCCTGAAAAGATTCAGGCCGAAGCTGCCGGTGATGAAGGTAGCGTAGCGAAGAAGAGAAGACGAAACGATGTGAATCTTCCCAGTAAGCCCGTGTCGCAGAATGGCGAGACTGTCGCACAGAATGTTGAGGAAAAGAATGAAGGTATTCGAAGATTTGATGCTCAGTTCGAGTCTGACGATACTGAGACGATACTGGATCAACGGAATGTATCGGACAATAGAGAGAACAGTCAGGATTCACAAGAAGATACTATTAAAATTAATGTCGAGGAATTACATGCGGATGTAAAAAACGTAGACGTGCATGCCGAAGGTAGGGCGGAGCCAGAAGAAGAGAAGAACGTAGACACTTCTTCTAATCTTGGAGAAAATCTAGAAGATATTAAATTGAAATGCACGGATAAAATAGATTTAAACAAAGAAGAAACGGGGCAGATCGAAAATTTAGCGGAACATAATTTGGATGAGGCACAAATAGAGAATATCGAAGAAGTGAACGAGGACGTACGCAATGAGCTTCGTAGCTTGCAGCTTGCTCAAACGGAAGAAACCGAAAGTAATCAAGAGAAACATGTCGTGGAAGAAACTGAAAGTAATCAAGAGAAACGTGTGATCGACGAGGCTTCTAGCAATGAAGAAATCGGTGATGACGTAGATCTGGATCTGAACAGAGAAAATAGAGCCAGTGTAGTCCAAGGTAAGTCCAAGTACAAGAGTTCGACTGTTTATTTGAATGCTGAAGAAGGTAATTTGCCTGGTCGCGAGCAAGAATCGATTGTAGACGGTCAAATAAAAAAATTAATATCTATACGAAATGATGCACTTGAATCTGTCAGTAACGATGCGAAAGAGTCGGAAAAATTTGATGAAGAGAGTCTTCTTTCAGAAAAATTGGTTGAGGTTGAAGCGGTTGCAGCTGAAAAAGACGAAGAGATTCGTAATCAACGTAGCAGCATGGAAGTGACATCGACTCAAAGTGAGAATCTTGATCATTTATCTTCAACGACGGAAGCCGATTTAAACCGTTTTCAAAAATGGAAGAATCAAGCTGCGTTTCTTCAGGAACAAATCAAGAACAGAACATTTTTGCAGTATTTAAGAGAACAGGCAATTGAAGTGCTCCCTGATATTCCAAAATTTACAGAAAACCAGTTATTGGATACTTTGAAGAATATTGCGATAACGCGGGAATCACTTACGAATGAAACGTATTTAGCTAGCTTAAACGCGACCGAATTGACTAAAAACCAATTGGAAATAATAAAGTGTGCCGAGCAACTAGTACAGACAAAACAGCGCCAGTCGTTCGTGGAAAATATAGGGGAATGCATTCGCGGTCTCAGTGTCTTTAACTGCATACGCATCTTTGTCTGGCCCGTCGTGCTTGACAATCTCCCGGAATCAGTTAAGCAGCCTCTGAATTATCTGCCAATCGAGGTAAACTTAATGAATTTATTTCAGGGTAACAAAGCCAAATCTGCGAGATCAGAGAACAGCATTCATCATCCATGGTTGATAACGCCTGAGTTCGTTGTTTTCAACATTCTGAAGGGTGCTTTGGAATCGAAAGTCACCTACGACTTGATGCCGACTTTCATTGATCCATCGAACGAAACCCTGAGGGCACTGCTCACTATCGGCCAACTCCAAATTTTGCAGATGGCTGAGAAACTTTTACCCGGTGAGAGGCGTCGCGAATATGCCGACAGGATGTTCTCATGCGTACGTAGATTCGAGTACTTCAGCTGCATCAAGTATTTTGCCTGGCCAATGGTGAAACAACATTATCCGACACTGCCGGCTTTTCCGGATTATCAGAATTGGTATCCGTCAATACCGTTGTATCCGCAGTACCCTATCATTCCCTTTCCCAGTTTTGTGGGAACTCCTGGCGAGCTTCCAGAAGTCATTGAAGCTGACGCCACGAGAATGCGGAAGCCCAAGCCGGAAGCTGTGATCGTGAACATTCTTCAGAATACCTTGAAGGAGCACGCGAAGGTTCCTCCTCCATCTATCACTCATACAGATTCTTACATTGCTGTACTTCCTCCGGAGCAATTACTGTCGATCCACATGGCTGAACAGCTACTTCCTATCGCGTATCGTCCAGAATTTGTTCAGAAGACTGTTAAGTGTATTCAGGAATTTAATTATGTAACCTGTTTTAAATATTCCACCTGGCCGACGGTCAAGCAATTTATTCCCAATCTACCGGATATTTCCGAGTGGCTACCGGACTGGCAATTACCCGATTTCTTCGGTTTGTTGCCAAATTTTCAGATTCCTGATTTTTCATCAATTTTAGGAGGAAGCCAATCACCGACTTTACCGATTCCTCCGACTTTACCAAATCCACCGACTACGACGACACCGCTAGTCACTGAAAATCCATCTGAATCCGCTGGTGCAGAAAAATTATCCAATCGGATTCCATTATTATCGCGCCAAAATGAAATTTCTTCTAAAGCATCCAGCGAATTAGAAAACAAGGTTACGGAGATTTTAACAAAGGTACATAATTCTCTGAAAGCGACATCGAAAAATTCGCATTTAATCGTCAACGAAAATGTCATTGTTCTGGCAACAATTACTGAGAAACAACTTAATATACTACAATTAGCGGAGAGCATGGTACCACCTCCGGCTCGGGCACCTCTTGTAATTCAAGTTATGTCTTGCCTCCAGGCAAACAACGACTTTCTCAATTGCACTAGATACGTCATTTGGCCCACAGTTGCTCTTTACGTTCCTAATTTCCCTGAATTTCCTGATTTCTCATCTGCTCAACAACCATCAAAACAAGAAGACCAAATACCATTAAAAGACAAGAACATTTCAACTATCAAGGATCAGCAGGAATGGAATAAATCGCAAACGAATTCCAACGTGAAGATTATTTCTAGGACGAAATTTTCACCTAATAATGGTCCTGTGATTAGTATTACTGGTACCCGATTTGTGCCGATATTTACAGAACATCCTGAATCGGTAATACTTAACATTCTCAAGACGATTCAGCTATCTTCGCCAAATGTAAGAGATGAGCAGAGTGTGAAAATAACCAGCACGCAACACTTTGATCATCTGCTTAATGATCAACAATTGACTATTCTTAAGATAACAGAGGGCTTACTACCCGATGCAATTCGTTCTGCTTTTATCGATCGAATGATAGAATGTATACGCAAGAACAATTTTCTAGGATGTTCAAGGACGGTATTGTGGCCGAGTTTATCGAAATATTTCCCTAGATTGCCCAGCTTTCCAAATTTCGAAGGACATCCTCAAGCAGCAAACAATACTAAGACTACATTACCTCAGAATCTGACTGATCCATCGCCGTTGTCGGAGACTGATGTGAAAGTCGGTCAGCACGGAGATGCTACTGTTACCATTACAGATACTAGATTTTATCCGATTTTTTCGGAACATCCAGAAGGTGTAATTTTAAGAATACTTAAAACCGTGCAACATTCTACGCCGGAAGTCCTGCCTTCAATGATTACTTCAAGATCGCCGCATATAACGTCTTATTTTACGGAACAGCAAGGTAATATCGTTCAAATTGCCGAAAGTCTATTACCGGAATCAGTAAGACCAATCTTCGTAGAGAGGATGATCGCTTGTGTTCGAGAGAGTACATTCCTCGATTGTATGAGGAATATAGCTTGGCCGACAATTGCTCAATTTTTCCCGAGATTGCCAAACTTTCCCAATTTTGAAAATTTTCAAATTCTACCAAGAACTAAACTCGATTTATCATCGATCATACTACGCAATGCTTATTCCGATAATCAGACATCCAATGAAAAGAGTGAAAATATATCAAAGATTGCCATAAAAACAATTGAGGATAAAATAGAGAGTACATTGAAAGATTTGCTGAGTAAGAACTCATCACCGCGTTTAGAAGATTCTTATCTAGACGTCAATAATCCTGTGATAGGCACTTTTTTGACTGCTCAGGAGATGAACATTGTCAGATTGGCGGAAAGAGCAATACCGGATTTGATACGTCGCGAATATGTAACTAACTTGTTGGACTGCGTGAGAAGAAGCAATAATTTCATGACCTGCACCCAGCATGTCACTTGGCCAATTTTGAAGCAATTTTCGCCAAGTATACCAAGCCTCGAAGAATTGTTCGGTCAGCTTCAAACTCCTAGTGCTGGTCAGATTCCTGGTATAAGCCTAATTCCTGGTTCTGGTCAAATTCCTGGTATTAGCCAAATTCCCGGCTCTGGTCAGATTCCTGGTATAAGCCTAATTCCTGGTTCTGGTCAAATTCCTGGTATTAGTCAAATTCCCGGCTCTGGTCAGATTCCTGGTATAAGCTTAATTCCTGGCGCAGGTCAAATTCCAGGTACCGGCCAAATTCCTGGAGCCAGTCAGATCCTTGGTATAGGTCAATTTCAGATCCCTGGTCAGATCCCGAGTTTTCCTGGAAATCCTTTCGCCGAGCGTCCCGGCATACAGTTTCCTCTCCCTCAACGTCCTACAATACCGAGTGGAATTCAAACTGGCATTCCTCAGTTTCCTGGATTGCCTAGCTTTGGCGGCATAAATTATCCGCAAATTCATATCCTGTCGGACGCGCCGAAAGAGTCGAAGTTGCAGGAGCCAAAGTTGCAGGAATCGAAGTCGCAGGAATCGAAATTGCAGGAGCCGAAGCCGCAGGAGCTGAAGTCTCAAGAGCAAACAATTCAGTCGAAAGTTGCGCATGCAGTGGAACAGGCAAACCAGATAAGTGGAGAATCGAGGGCTTCGAACACTGCGTCAGTAGGTGAATCAGTCTTATCCGCTAAACACATATCGACATCCCTTCTCAATATTCAGTTCATTAATCTTTAATTTTGTTTATTTTACCTAGACAAGCAAGGAACCATCCCCAAGTATCTTGGACAATCATCAAACATCCTCATAGATTCCAAGGAAAAAGTCCAGTTATCTGAATTTAAGCAACAACCATTGTCGGAGTCCGTTCCTTCAAGCGAATCATCCAAGAAACACGAAAGAAAACGAAGAAGTACTGATCAATTATTAAATTCTTACTATGAGACCGAAGGAGAAATTGAACAGACTTCGGAGACGACAATGGATAGCATGTTCCCGAACATCACGGAATCCGACTTTCTTCAGCTTCTAGTTAATATTTCCAAATCTGAAAAATTTTTGGAAGAAAACTCTAAAGATAATTCAAAGGAATATTTTGTTGATACATTAAATTATACAATCAGAAATTCTCTAACTGCCGATCAGTATGAAATCTTGAAGCTGGTGGAAGATTTGAACGAACATACGGCAAATCGCAATTTTCTATCACGAGTAGTTCGATGCGTACAGAGCTTGAGCTTTATCAGATGCATGGGCATTTTCGTCTGGCCAGTAATTACTAGTATTGTGCCATCTATCTTGCCGTCCTTACCCTCATTTCCTATTGGTTTCGGAAGATCAATGGAAACTGAAGTACAGAATTTCTTCGGTATGTCCACAAAGGATTTCGAGAAGGAATTATTGGCGAGAAAGAAATCAATGGAAAATATTTTCTTGGACTGGTATAAGACAGCGATGGAGGATAAATTTCAAATAGATATGGGTTTCCTAAAGCTTAAGGGTTACGGGAACGGTGAAATCGGTATAAGTTTCAATGGCTTTCGCGAAGGGAGAGCTACGAAGATCAAAGACAATAAGAATTTGCCGAGTATTTTGACGATCATCAGCGATATTATGGAAGAAGTATTAGATCAGCGGCCGGACAATGAGAAGCTGAAAAAAGAAAAAGAAAAAAAGGAGAGAAGTCTGGATGACATGCAAGATGCGAATTTTCAGCTTTTGCAAGAGAGCGAGTACACGGACATTAAGCGATCTATAAATGACGATAAGATAATCACTATGTTTCTAGATAAAATCAAGGCCAACGCAACGGACTTCGCTGATGGTGATGTTGCTCAGTTCCTTAACGTAGATAATGCTTACAATGCTTTCAGTGTACTCTTTGGGACCCGTTTAAACGAAAAGTTTGCGAGCAGATTAAAAGCCTTTACTGAAGAACATCTTAGAAGAGATAATACTGAGAAGCATATGAAAAATCTTAGCACGGAGGAAATAAAAGTACCGTTGAAGGAAGAAATGACCTATGAGATTCAAAAAGAATCTGTAGAAAATGACAAACGCAAAAGAGATCATCGTGCAAAGAACGAATTCAGATCTTTGCTGAATGAATATTCAGAGGATTTAGAAAAGAAGGTGGAAGTTTCTATGCAGAAGAACGAGGATCCAGATAATGAAAATAGGATCAAAGATACCGAATCGTCCTCTGACAATAATGTGCGTTCAGAACTGAGGGTTTACTTACCACGTTTGCAAGAAGACATTATGTCCAAGAAAATCACGAGTGCGATGATACATCTCGGAAGAGCGTTGAAGACAAAAATGAGTCATTTGACACCTGGAATTGGTTTCATAATAACTTTCATCATCCAGATAGCTTTGGCTCACGCGAAAGCGGCTGCTTCCATAGCTGGTATGATCAGCAATATGGCCCTTGCATCAGCTATATTCGGTATGATTCGACAAAGTGTATTCGGGTCGGAAAATCCGAAGATCAAATATGTATACGATAATGATCAAACGGGTCCGGGGATTACTTGGCCACATCATCATAGATCATATTATCATCATGAGAAATAGTATTTTGCCTGCTCAAGTCTTATTTTTTATGTACACTATATTAAATTTCCATACATATGTTTTGTTAAGAGCTTTATATAAGCCTCTGTTGTTACAGACTTTTCTTGAAGTCTGAAACAAATAGAATTATATATTGGGTTAGCTTTAATGTTTTTATATTAGTATTGTAGTGGTCGCGTTTATAAGACAATGTAATTTCGAGATAACTACTCGATTTCTTTGCATAACAAAATTTTATTATTTCTTAAAAAAAGATTAGTCGAAAAGATAGATATTAATAGTTTCTGTAGATGCGTCCGGGACATTGTTTCTCGTAATATATCTTATTTACACTTTAGTAACACAGAATTCAAGTAGAGCATTTTCAAAAGTTAGAATAGATAATATTTAGAATCTTCTGAAGAAAGGTATTTTCGTAGATGATATGGAAACAATCCCTCGCAATTTAATCATAAAACACGCGCCATTTCGCAGGTGATATTTATTTCATATTTTATGGTGGTGGGTGATATTTTTTTAAAGATTAAGACATAAGTACGGCATTAAAAAATATGTAATACGTAATACAGAATGTATCGCAGAAAAAATATTGAATAGCGTAAGTTTTTTTTAAGACTGATATATTCTTAAATATATCTGATTAAAAATAAATGAATTATATCTATCTTGTATAATCTCTATTGTCCCTTCAAATTACAATTATCAATTAATTAATTTTAATGTTATTTTATTTTTTAATAGAATAAGCATTTTAATAACATTATAAAGTTTTGTTACATTTATATTATAAACAATACAATTATTACAATTTTAATTCTTGAAGTTTTTAAAAATATATGTCTAATTTGATTTGTAGAATTCAATGAAGAAGTAAATATAATAAATTTTATGCGTGCGCTGCAATATTATTCGAAAATACTGGTGCTGCAACTTTCAAGAACCTTGAAAAGGCAACAGTCAGGAATAGACCTGAGATTATTCTGGACTACCACTGAAGGTCTTCTCTCTCTTTTCGTGTATTTCCTCTTTCTTTTATTTATTTCATCAGTTTTGCATGCGGCAAAAGACGTACTGGGATGCAATAAGAGCACAAAAGAGACTAGAGTTAAGATCATGATACAACACGCAACCGTTAGAATGTTAAACTACTACGAAAGCAGAATAATTTTATTACTTTAGAATTCTATAAATATTATTTTTCGATATTTCTTGCATTGCATATAAGTGTAAAACTACGAGCAGGAACTCTAAATAAAAACTCTAAATAAAAACTCTAAATAAAAAAGACAAAAATAATTGGATTCAAAAGTTGGACACACGCTTAGTACAGCGCTGTGTCATAAGCGACAGAGCTCGGTTCTACGTCAAGATTAATTTTAATCTCGGTTTAATTTACACTTTATCTTTTTAAGAAATAAATAAACAGCAAACTAAAAAAGAGAAAAAAGTAAAATAAATTAATTCCAGTCAAACTTATTTAACGAATAGTAATTTCATTCAATCGGAATAAATGTAAAATGTTTAGAACGTAAATATCTAGCGTAAGATAAGATATTTTTAGTCAATCACGAACGGCCAAATGGAAGGTACTACATCTTCTTGAACCATTTTTGATTCTTCTTCCTCTGGGATTTCTTCTGTGATCGTCCTCGGTTCGATTTCCGCAGAATAAGTTAATTCATTCAAGTAATACCTTCAGTAAGTAATTATTAATTATATGATAGAAATTATATGATAGAAATGCTTATGATATGATTCATTTAAGTATCATAAAATAAAAATATATATATACATATATACCATTCGTGAGCGTGATGACAGTCGATATTTTCCTCGTCCGTGCATATCCGCTGTTTTTGATCAAACACTGTATCGTTAGCGCAGATCACTGGGAATCCATCACCGAAATTTTCACAAACATGAAATATCCTGCAATTGTAATCTATGTCGGCATAAAAACCGGATGGCATATCCTTGCAAGTAAAGCGAAAAGTTAGATTGGCGAAGATATCGATCATCATATCATTTTGTTCACTTGATATTTCCTCGTAGGTTTCCAGATGATTTCTATCCTATGTAAAACATAGTAATTTGTAATTTTTAATTTTAATTACAAAATAAAGATATATTAAAATAATTTCAAAGTAATTAAAAAAAATTCTTACGAAATGGCCTAAAGTAAATTGATTTGTCACTTTTGTATCTGTATAACAAAAAAGATATACATAAAACCTAACTTCCTCTAAATAATAGAAAATGTAGAAATCCTCAAGTAATCGAAATTTAATATAGAACTAATTTTAAAACTTACTCAACAATAATGAAAAATTAAACACGTATATTATAAAATAATTCATGTTAATTGTAATTTTTAAAACGAAAATTTTTTAATTCTTGATACCGAAATTACAACTCAATATCAGCTAACACTATCATTCACTATTACTCGATGGATAACGCAACCGACTGCGCGACTACAACTACTACTATTTGTCTGAAACTGCAGAACACGAAGAGCTCAATGACCTTAATAGCCATGTAATTTCTGAAAAGGCCCGTCATTCTCTCTCATTATTGTTTAAATGACACTTAACTATCGCATCCTGCTTTGCTAAACGATATTTTCGAAGAATCAAAAGAATATTCTAAGAACAAAAAAATCCGATTAATCTTCTCTATAAAGAAATTAAAAATGGCTTAATAAATTTGTTAATTAAAAAGAAAAAGTGATAAATATAAATTTATTACAAAGAAATTTGTGTTAAAATTAAAATTTTCTATTATGAAGAAAATAACATATTTAAATTTTTTCGAGATGTTTATTTTAAATTAATCTGTGCACCAACAGATGTCGGCTTCATGCTATAAATTACATGACTCGGTTGTACCAAGGTAACTATGTAAAGAAACTTTCACTAGCATCAACCAATCCTAAGGTGTACTTGACAGCTAACTTTCTTCAACACGAGAATTTGCCGTTACGTACTAAATTAAATATAACGTTATGCATTAAAGTTATGCAATAATATTTATTTATTCATTTATAATTGTTTATAATTTGAAAAACTTAAAAACAATGCAAACCAAAAGAATATAAAGAAATATTCAGAACTTGTGTGTGACAACTTCGAATCAATAACACTTTTATAATTTTTTGATGTTCTTAAAAAGAAATCTTAAAATTGATCAAGTTGAAACTTTTTTTAATTATTCATTAAACAGAATAAGACAGAAATTTTTTACATACTTTATTATTATAATTTTTTATTATTAATTTAATTTTGTCAGGTTACTAATAGCAGCTTATCAGTCGAAGATATGTAGCATTTTATCAAAATGTGATGTGAGACAAGACTCTCCTTCTTTCTCTCGCAACGACAAAGGTGGGATGTCTACGAAAGGATAGCGTATCAACTGCCAATGAGGGAGGCCTTACTTCTGAAGCTGCCTTTCTCTTTGCCTCCGTGCCTCGGTTCAGTTTTCACGGCAGCTTCAGCCAGGAATCACATGAAGAATGTCTTGAAGACACACGAAGGTGAATTCAAAACGTGTACTCCTTTCTGTTCTTCTTTCTCGCTCTTTCTGCTTCTGCATGGTGGAAGAAAAAGGACAACCCGTTCGACTGCGAAAATGTAACTCTGAGGATACCAACAGTGCATCCTTGAAAAAAATCACAACGACCTTCGCGCTTTTAAAAATCGTTGGGCAAAGTGTAACAAGGTATATCGCGACTTGTGACAAACGATAATATTATAATCTATATCTATTATCTTTAAATTGCAAAATGTTCGAAAATATTGTTTTTAAAAATTTCGCAATTTACCGACTATTAGAGTAATAGCAAGTATGATGTATTATACTAATAATAAGGAACAGCTTATCAAACTGCTTATGTCAGATATGTCAGGCTATAGATTGAGATTAAAAGCAATTAGAAAAAAATCAATATCAAGTTTAGTAAACTTTGCTTTGATTGGTTAAATTCAATTTCAATTTTTAATACGAATATTAAACTTGTTATATTTTTAAATATAAAGATGCTAAATTTCGTAATGTTCGCAGCTGAATATCCACGTGTATTTAGGCGCGTCATCTCTCCGCTCAGCGATTTTAACGCATGTACAAAACATTACGCTTCTATATTACTTGAACTAATTATCTTTAATACTTAACTAACTCACGAAGCTTTGCACAATTATTTCTATTTTATTTAGTTGCAATAATATTGTTCTTTATAATTATTCTAACTTGATATATTATACTACTTGATATAGTATTTAAATACAATATAAGTAAAATTATTTTTATTTTTTTAGAGAAGTCATTATTCAATATATAAGATTTTGATTGTTTTCACATAAATTTAAGATTCAGAACTTTGTAATGGTTTTCCAAGTAATGTTCTTCATAAATTACAAAATTTTATATAATAATCAAATATAAATTAAATCAAATTCACATATTCTTTACTTTATTAAAAAAAAAAATTTCTTAATAATTACTATACATATAACATTTGTGAAAGGAAAGGTGTTACAAAAATCGTATAGTAAACGAATATAGGATATTATATGATGCGGTATTTGCAAGGATATTATCGAAAATATTCTTGTCTACTATGTTAAAGAAATGCACAGAAAATGCATCTCATTTTGACGAGGCAGTTTCTTTTATAATGAGATTTAATTTTAATACTTAACTGCAAATATTATAAGTTAGTAGTGATACATTTTCTTTACATAAAGCCGTCTATCTTTGCTACGTTAACACAATAGCTCTAATTAATAGACTTTCAGAAAGTGGAGCGTGGAGCAAGTTCTTTTTCTCTCCACTGTCATTCTTTCCGCTTTCGAGAAGCGGAAGTCTCACGTTCGGGAAAGCATACTGTTTATTGATAGCTTCTCGAGTTTCTAAATATTTTTAAGTCGATACAAATATAAGCAAAAAATAACAAATAACCGTTCGAGTTTTGATCCAGATACACGAGATAATTTAATAATAAATAATCGAGTTGCCGATGCATTACATCAATGGTACCAGATTCGTTTATTTTTCTTAGATCTGATACGAGTTTGGTGTCACGAGAGACTAGCGTGATTCGGTCCAGTGGTTAGTTCCTTGGTTTGAGATAGAAAGATCAACTAAAATAAGTGAAAGGCGCGTATGTTTTTCCCAACGTACCGTTTTACTTCTAAACGTTATCGTCTCATCAATTTTAGATTTGCAGATTTTCTTGACAACTTAATATTCTTACTCTCCTAAGAGAAACGCCTAGTTGGATTAATTCTGATTAAAAATGGATAAATCTAAATTTTCTGATTAAATTTATTAGAATTGTAATTAAGTGGAATTTTGATTAATCTAATCTTCTGGTGCGCTCATTTTTTTCAACAAAATATTTTTCTCAGTGTATAAATATAAATTTATTAATATACTTTTACTTGGCATATATCTTGTCTGAAATAAAAATAATAAATTTTCCTCATAATGCAAACGCTGATGTTTTTCTTACATATCGTGCTTATATACACATTATATAGTGAGCATTATAAACTGATGCGTGAACTAGATCATCGTGTTTTTCTTCTTGCCTGTTTGAATTACTAGAGCTATAATAAGACATATTATAGTTTTCCATTTCTCAGATCGACGAGTCCCACGATTATTTTAATTATAAGCTACTGTTAATTGCGGGAGCCTCGCTGCTATGCGAAGATGATCTCGATTGTTAGACATTGGAATATATCGAAAGTGTGTGTAAATTGGCAATTCAACTTTCATTATTAATTACCATACAATTGTTAATTAATAATAAAATACACTGCAAATGTTTTTCATATAATAAAAAGAATATGAGAGATTAGACTTTCTTATTCGACTTCTTATTAGACTTAGATTCAACCGGGAAAACATAGGAAACAGATTAATAATTGCATCAAAATATAATTGATTATTAATGATGACAATTGTATTTTTTTTCATGGCCTATTGATATCTTTTCAAATCCACCCACAGAGCATAAAGAGCATACGATGATCTTTGAAAGGAGGTCGGTTATTATACAAAAATTATATTTGCTAATCGTTCAAGTTTCGAAAGAAGGACAATCAATTTGCAATAAACCGCAGTGCAGCACCATTTCACGCAACCATTAATTTTCTATCGAAATTTTATGCATGGTTACGCAGGTGGTTCATCATTTTCGCGATAGTACACAGTGAAAACGCATTGGTCTAATTGCGTTAACATTTCCGGATGGACAAGTCGTCGCTTTCATAATTTTCTTTTGCAAGATGCACACGAGGCAAATTGTGAGTGACGTATGAGTTAAACGTCCCTACTATAGCTTATAATTTGTTACGTGACAGAAAGCGCGATTGCCGTAGTTGCGTGCCTCCTTTCTAGAATCGCGTGGGAGACGCTATCGTCGGTACACGATCATTGTATTAATTATGATTGAAAAATGAATAGACAAAGCATGATCCATGAAAGTATCATCCATGAGATCTTGATCTTTTGCGTTTTTTCTTGCTACGCAGTGATCAGCGCGTAGGTCTCATTTTGTGTGGGTTATATCTCCTGAAACAAGTAGTCTCGTCTTCAAGGACGTTTTTGGGCTATCGTGATAATCTTAGCGGTTAGTCACCTCTGCGCCTCGGTATCAAGAAATCACAGGATATCTCAGCAACTCGCGTGGGATAATAAGTGGTGAGATCGGATCGCGAATTGAGCGACTGATGTAATCGTTTTTGCTTAAACACAGACAACAGGAACTTCGAAGGGCCGTTTAACAATTCATTCGCGAAAGATTGCGCAGAACAATTGCGATTTTGAAGCAACTGCGATTTTATTAAGTGCATAAGCTGCATGGTTATCGGCGTATCGATCTGTTGCGTACATTAACCAATGGAGTTCACGTAGCGAAAACTTTCCCACATTTCTGACGAGACGTACGTTGCATCACGGAGTGACTAATTGAAATGCTCATTTTACAAAGATATTACGAGTTTGCACCTTATCTATATAAATCAAACTATTATCAATCTTTATAATATAAATAACATAGATTTTAAGTAACATAGATTTTTTTCAACGTAACTTACTATATGTATTTATTATAGAAATTATGTAAATTATACTACGTACAATTCTCTTATAACAGTATTTTTTCATGTAAAATTTGTTATATGTTTGAACTCATGTCAGTTATTATGTAATTATAAAGTGTAAGCGCGTAATATATAATTATATAATTACAGTATCTAATTACGAAAATATTAAATGGATTTCTTTTTATTTGTACTTTTCAAAACAGGTATTAAAATGTTATCTCCACTATTGCTATTGAGTATGATTGTGTCCATAATGGGCGGCTACGTGCCGCCTGGACCAAGATTCGGATGCCCCAAAGACGCGATTTACATTTATCCCTGCACTTGTCTTCGGGGCAGTGACAGAGGTTTATACATCCGCTGTGAGAATACGAATCTGGCTAGTCTCAGTATTGCCTTCACGAATCTGGGAAACGAGGGCATGCCGATTGAGGAACTGGTTCTATATAAGTGTAACATAGGTGAGTCGATTTAATCACGTCGTAAAAAAAAGAAATTTGCATGTAATATTCATGGAAGATGATGATAAGTCGATTGAATGAACTTTTTTATTCCATTTTTATTAATTGGCAGTACGATTCTACGGGCCCGCTTTGTATCCATTGGATGTGCGAGTACTCAAGTTTATCGATACGCCATTGAGATTGATCGAAGAGCACAGTTTTCTTGGCGTGAACCGAACTCTTCAGGAACTTTATGTAATAAACAGCAATCTGGAAAAATTTCCTCGTGAAGCACTACAGATCCTCGGCAATCTCAGCCTATTGAGCATCACGGGGCACCGGATATCTGCCTTGCTGGGAAATAGTTTTAGTGAAAGCTCGGCGGCTGCGAAGCTAGAAAAATTGGAGATTAGTAACGGTAATCAGAATCTCATCGCGAGATATTGTTAGTGGAAAACGCACCGTTTTATTATACAGATCTTGAAAGTGATACAATTGTATAAACTCAATTTTTGATATTACATATACAAAAAATAATATTTTCATCATATATAATTTTTTATGTAATACTTATATATAAGAACATAATTATAAAAAAATATCAAATTAAAATTCTTGACTTTTATATTTTTTAGGTACACTTTCTTCCTTACCTGTGGAAGCATTAATGCCACTCAAGAAACTTAAAACCCTTGATCTTCATGGCAACAAAATAAAAGACTTGAAGAGGAATCAATTCAAAGGTCTAAGAGACACCGAGTTCTTGGATATCTCTCACAATTTAATCGACAAATTAGATCCGTCCCATTTGGCCGATCTTGTCAAAATGGGATGGTGCAACATATCGCATAATGCTATCGCCGATTTGAAAAGGTTGACAGACTTGAAGAAAACTACTTATCATAAAATTTTTCGCAATGTACCTAAGATTATTTCTTTCGTTTTAGAGGAACCTTCGCCCGGAATTCCGTCTTGAAAGTCTTAAATTTGAGTCACAACAAAATCAGGAAACTTGATTCAAACACTTTCCGTGGCATGCGTTTTCTTAGACGGTTATATCTGAGCGACAATCAAATCGACGACGTGGGTCGTGGAACTTTCGGTTCCATTACCAGAATCGGCACCGTCGATCTTTCCCGGAACTTCATCAAGAAAATCGATTTCCAAATGTTCAATCAGTTACAATTTGCTGAGGTATCTGAAATAATTATACTTGCAAATAATTATCTCACACAGTTTTTCTTTAACCTTCTAGGGGGATGACATCATCTTATCATTAAAAAAACAATTCTTTTATTGATTTTGCTAAAAAAATATCTTATGAGTGAAAAATCCATTTATATGTATATATTTTATCGATATACATTCTTTCTGGCAGTAGAAGTATATTTTAATGTTCAATATTATATATATTTTTATTTTTAATATTTTTAAGTTTCATTAATCTGTAGAGTCGAATTTATCACAAATTTAATTTTAAAATAAATGTTACAATATGCACTCGAAAGGATTAATACCAAATTTGTCGTGATAGCTTATAGATGTTTCTGAGAATTTTGTAACAATCGTGGAGAAATTGGCGTTCAAAGATATTTATCTGGCGAAAGTGAATCTGTCTCACAATGAAATTTCAAAGATTGAATCAGGCGCTTTCGAGAATTGTGCGAATATTACATTATTGGATCTCAGTCACAACAAGCTCGAGAATATCTCAAAGTATTCTTTCGATAGTGCGTCATATGCTATGGAATTGCAACTTAGTTATAATCTATTTACATCTCTAAATCAGGTGAGTAAAATTTTTTATGGAAACGATAAAATAGTTCACATTATTTCATTAAGATATTTATTTTTATTCTAAATACTATTGACATTCTTTTTTTGTAGATTCCAATGCACAACATGACGGGGTTGAAAATCTTAAACGTTTCCCACAATTTGATACATTCCGTTCCACGACAGACTTTTCCAAAGCTGTACGAGCTCCACACGATCGACATATCGCACAACAATCTATCCGATATTCATAACGCCGTATTTCAGACGCTCTTCAGCTTGAGATTCTTGAATATGTCATATAATTCTCTAGAGAAAATAAAACCATCGACGTTCGGACCACTGCCGACGCTTCTAGAACTCGATATGAGTTACAATCAATTAAACGACATTGCACGAGGTAGTCTCACTCGATTAGCTAGTTGTAGGTGAGTCACTATTGATTAATAAAATTGAAAAATGTTATGCTTGCAATGACATGTCTATTATATTTTAGGAGTTTAACGGTGAAAAATAATCGTTTGACAAAGATTTTCCAATTGCCAATTTCTCTGGGTCATTTGGACTTCTCGGAGAATCTGTTGGAAGAGATTCCGAGCACCGATGTATGGCCTACGATGAATGCATTGCTCTCGCTAGATCTTTCGCGGAATCAGCTGGGCGATAACTTGCAAGAGGGGAGCTTCGAAAACCTGCTGACCTTGAGAATCTTAAACCTGCAAGCGAATAACATTACAAAGCCGCCTTGGCAAGCACTCGGTGGTCTGAGCAGTTTGCAGTATCTTTATCTGCAGGTAAGACAAGAGAAACTTTTATGGGGGAATTCGTTCTTCTTCGAGGATCAGTAATTTTCTGAATTTTTACTGATGGATATATTTCAGAATAATTACTTGACGAAACTGGAAAAAGCCGCCTTCGGCCGTCTGCCGATAGTATTTGAGCTGAACTTGGCAAACAATAAAATAAATAACATAACGAGTCGGGCGTTCGAGGGCTTGTTGCAGTTGCTAACGTTGAACTTGACGAACAACAACATTAGCTACATACCGAACGGCGCGTTTCAAGGTCTAGTATCTCTACGAACACTCGACTTATCGCATAATAAATTGGAAAAGCTGGATAACAAGACGCATGGACTGCTCGATGATTGCCTATCTTTGGAGAGACTCAACCTTAGTCATAACGAAATATCATTTATCACCCGGAAGACTTTTCCAAATGATCCCTGGATTCCTTATAGACTAAAGGAAGTCGATTTATCTTATAATACAATGCCGGTCATTACTTTCGATTTCATCGCCGGTGCTAAAAAGATTCAGTATTTGAATCTTTCTCATAACAATATTGATGAGATCAGAAGATGTGAGTAGTAAACCAGAAATGTCGTTTTTAATAACTTCGATAACTAATCAGGTTGCTATATAACGGCCTCAGCTTATCCTTTCTACTGAGAATCGTCGTTTACGAAAACATTGCCTTATTTCAGATGTAATCGGGAATTTAACGGCTTTGCAGACGTTGGATTTATCGTATAATGACATAAGTGATATCTCCGATCAAGACATCTTTCTTCCGCCATTAAATTTGACCAACTTGCATCTGAGTAACAACCATCTAAGCCATGTGCCTCTCGACAAAATTCTATCGCTGCCGAATCTAAAAGTTCTCAATCTGGAAGAAAACGAGATCGGTGTTTTCGATGAGAAGTTCATGAAGATTATTCAAAATGGCACGGTGTTCAAATACTCCGGTAACAAGATTTAGATTCAATAATTAGGATTCAATAATTAGGATTCAATAATTAGATAAAACACATAATTAAGGACTTTAAAGGATTTTAAAAACTATTTATAATCAAGTTTTTTGTTATATATCAATATGCCAATATTTAAAATATATT
Organism: Atta colombica; assembly: GCF_001594045.1. NCBI lineage: Eukaryota > Metazoa > Arthropoda > Insecta > Hymenoptera > Formicidae > Atta > Atta colombica. The sequence goes on along the minus strand of NW_017259257.1, from coordinate 606,419 downwards.
TATATTAGGTAATCCTATGCATTGTGATTGTCATGTGCGGCCATTGAAGAGATGGCTAAAATCTCAAACGCAATTTCCAACGGAATGGTCGAACGTGATGTGTAAAAGTCCAAATTATCTCGCAAATAAATTTATCTCGGAAGTAACCGAGGATCTTACGAACTGCGGCGAGAGGGATATTCAAGAGGAGCCCGAACTCGACATCACACCTGATGTGAAATATCGAAGCATTGATTAGTATGTAATATATTTCATTTATTAATTTCTGTTATCATGAATATATCGTTTAAAATTTTCTCGAAGACTTCGGAAATGATGAATTACAATTTTCTTTAGCAATACCGATGATAAAAGTTGGAAAGCGACATGGTACGTAACATCGCGCGAAGATATCGGTGATTTCTATGTAGTAGTTCGGGAATCCGGTAGCAGCAAATCTATGCTCGAAAAGGATATTGTCTACAGCGAAAGATCCTTCAAAATCAACGATCTGAAGAGATCAAACACCAAGTACGAGCTCTGCGTACTCGCGCGTGATTCTGAAGGGAACGTCAAGCACTATAGAAATTCCCAGTGTCAGATTTTGAATCAGCACTCCAGCTCGACAGACAGTCTCAGGGCAAACTTGTACTTCGTGATAGTCGCTGCTTCCTTTTGCACTCTTATGAGATTTCGTTAACCTGACGAAATTAGTATTCGTAGTACTTAGAAAAATATCTTACGTTTCGTGGAGATAAACAGTAAGATAAACACACGAAATTATTATCTTTAAGTATCGCTAGTTAAATTTCCGATCGTTCTTCTATTTTAGATTTTTATCTATGTCGCGTTGAAGCGCGATAAGCGATGTGATTGTACAATAAATTAATAAATGTATATTTCTCGAGAAGACGTCCAGTAAAGAAGCTAACGTTTCTTGTCGTTATTTTAACGTCAAAATAACATCTTGAAATGATGTCAAAATGATGATAAGAACTTCAACTTGTTTGCTAGGTGATATACTATGTGCGTTGTACATAAAACGTATTGTATTTTGCTCGGAAGTAGGGACGTTGAACGTCGTGTATTTATTTTTGTAAAATATATATCTTGTACAAGTCATATATTATTATCATTTAACACGAATGGATTAACCAAAGATGTCAAATCTTGAGAGTTGTTCTTTTTAAAGAATATTCTAAACTGGCGTAATAAGTTGGATTGAAACAAACTATATTTGTTTTTAACTTATTGTATAAAAAAATGTATACCAGTTAAAAATATGCTTTGAAAAAGAACAACTCTCAAGATTTGACAAGAAGAGATATTTCTAACGGCTGTGATTCTTGCGATAGTTTGCAATTGTTACGTGAACGAGAGTTGATTGTTACGAGATTATTACGAGACGATTAGTTGATGATAAGCAAGCGAATCCTTTTAATCAAGACCAATTAATCCCACGATATTAATTTGCCGTCGCGTAGTCGTTCTGTCGCGACTAATAAAGCACTCGCGCGACTTGCTGAAAAAATTCTCAAGGAAGTCAGCGGTCTCCCGAGCTTTGCGTAGTAAGATTATTTCATTATCTCGTAAGGAGACCGTAATTAGTATCCACGATAACGTACAGTGTGTTTCGTATTAACGAACAATGTGTTTTGTATAAAAAAAAGGGGAAGAGAGATCTCTAATGAGGGCGTGGAAATCATTGTTTCCGCAAAAGGGCACGCCATCATGAATTTATTAGCATTATTGGAAATCGAACGTAATAGCCGATTAGATTCGCTCGCAACGACGACAATGTTGATTTTTTCTTTATTATTCGCATTTCGTTAACGCAATGCGCAATTATTGGTTACCCCCCACGTAATCATGAGAGAAAGAGACAATATTGTGTGCACGCGAGTTCGGTGGATTAACGGGAATTTAAATTATACGACGCACGGCGTATTTGATTAATATAGCTTCGGTTGGCATACCAGAAAAAACAATGCACACACGCCTCTTGCCGTTCTGCTTGACGGCCTGCTCAACGGCTTGCCCTCTCAATTGAGATTAACGTCGGTTTAACGCTTAATTAACGAAGTATTTCGCAGCAAAAAGCGCCGTTCTTTGTTGTTTTATCAAAGTTACAAATGCGATTTTATGACAGTTAAGAATGTGTTTTGCAATCTCATCTTTATAAATTTATATAAATATATAAAAGCTTTCTTATATTATTTTTATTTCTTACATGGTAAATTTTTATAAAATGTGAATCAGTGGAGATGAAATGCAAATAAAAAAAAAAGAGAAAAACGTTAAACATTAAACTAATATGTTTCAGAAAATTTCTATATTTTGCAATTCTTAAATTCGCAATATCTGCAAGATACAAGATTTTATTCCGATACCGATATCTGGTTACGAAATATCAGACACTTTCACCAGAAGCTCAATAATGGCTAAGAAGTATCATATACGACTAAGTACGAGTTCTCACGAAGAATCACGAAGATGATACTCGTGGGCCCCGTAGAACAGATATCCGCTTGTCTGAGTCTTGTTGAGGACCAGCAGACCTCGAGATTTCTTAGGTATGAGTAAATTTACATTTGTCTCTTCCCTCGTCGACAAATTGCCACGACAACACGTCGACATTATTGATTCTCATCGTAAAAATAGATGATTCAGAGAAAACAAACACATTTAAATTTTACATCAATTATATTGATCGAAAAAGTTCACACGCCTCTTCCATGATCCTATGTCAGCTTGTAATCATTTATTTTCTAAATTGCCAATAGATATCTATTAATAGTATTCGATAAATATCATCGTTAGGCTGTTAATATCGTTTTTTTTTATCTGCGACACTGGTCACATAAAGCATATGAATAAAGTAGGCAGAACACATTTACATACGCCGCTTTGGGCAATGACTCACGATGTATCCATGTAAGGCCCAGAGCGAGAGGTGCCGTTGGCCCCACACGCCTACATTAAAACGCTGCCCGCCCGTGCTTCGGCAAAAAACAAAAAGAAGAAGAAAAAAAAAAGAAATAAAAGGTAACTCGTTCCGTAAAAGGTTCTTCAGCACGATATCGATTCATGATTCGTTGAAATATCAAGGCCGCATTTGTGTGATCCGCCCAAATCCTGACGCAAGATCTCGCGTATCGTTATATCGGCGCAATCGATTGCAGGGTGATGGAACACGCCTCTATCTGAATACCTCGATGAATCTTTTTCGTATAAATCAATTAGCGCGTGGAACTTGTTATACCTTCCCGCGGTTATTCCGGCCCGCAAGCTCATTCCAGTTACCAGATAAGCGCGCCACGTACACATGCAAGCAGGAACGCATACGTGCAATTGTACCATTGCGATCGGTTTGCTGCGGCTGCCACTTTCTCATCCGTGTGTCTTTTGTTTCTCGGTGACAGTGGCGTACAGGGTGCCCCGTCATGCCCGCTACGAATGATACTGATGCTCATTTCTATCAAGATAGTTTAATTTTAATCTTGATTTAATTTACTCTTCATCTTTTTCTAGTTCTAAGAATTAGAAAAAAATGCTGAGTAAGTTGAACTGAGATTAAAGTTAATCTATATTGGTAGAAACAGGTCGAGTCCAAATCCGGTTAACACGTTCATTTCTACTAATATAGATTAATTTTAATCTAAGTTTAATTTATTCTCCTAATCTTTTTCTAATTGTTAGAACTAATATGTGTAATAAAATTGAAAGAAACAATCATAAAATGAAGAAAATTTAAATATAAGAACATTATCACAATCTTCATTACATTGGTATATTTAAAATTTCGATTTTGCTTACGTAAGGTGAATTCATGAATCAAATGAAAGAATTAAATCTCTCATAATTTGCATCGATTAGTTTTGACATTTGATTAACACTCGAGATATTAATAAGATATAAACTTGTCTTTGATCGCAATGTTTGATCCACTTCTACGCCACTGGTCGATGCTGCAGTCTGGGTCTGCTGACGGTTCAAACTCTCCCGCCACTCTCTTATTCCATCAGTGTCTCTCGCGTGTTCGCACGGGGAACATCGCTCGCGCGTCTTTATCAAGACTCATTTCGGCGAATTCTCGGATTTTTCATTATCAGCAAAAATATTCGTGGTGTAAGATTCCGCTTTCGCGGATAGTGAGAGGAGAATCGGTTCCTTACGGTTCCGGGCCTAGCCGCGTCCATCTAAATGAGAGCCCTTCGCGGATAGTTGAAAAATATTCGGTCCTCTTCTTTCCCATCCTTTCCTCTTCCGCATCCATCCTCCTTTCTTTATTCCTTTGTTGACCTGTTCCTCACGCAAATCGCAACTACATGATCTTCCGCGGGCGTTTCGTAATTATCCGGAGAATGGACATGGCTGACCGTTTCTGGAGACTGGCCCTGTGCTGGATATGCATCGTCGGGCTCGCAGCCGCCAATGGTGAGCGATTTAAACCCAACACATTTAAAGCCAATCATGTGATCGTGGTGATCCCGTGATCATCGTGATTTTATTCAAAATAATAAGCATGTAAGGAAAAATATAAGGAAATATATATGTTGAAAAAGTTCTTAATCGAGTACAGGTACCGCGGCACTGTCTACGCTTGATTATTGCGTTCTACAATCAGTGACGAAGAGAAAACATGACAATCGCGAATGAAAGTGACGTTCCTTTGTTCTCAAGCCGATTACGCCGACGATTGGCGGTTGACGCAGCATAAATAAGTAGCGTGACACGTCGCAGAATGCATCATAAAGTTTCAAAGCACCTGACGCACGCGCGTCTAAGTAGGATGTCCTAGATCGCGATGCCTACCAGGTATCACGAGAGAGGATCATAGTCTATCTAAAGCGCCAGTCAAGGTTGCGACGTTCCCTCATGCGTCGCGCGACGCGCTCGTTATGACTGACTTTAGACTCGTTACTGTTGACGTTGGTAGACGTTTTCTTTCCTACTCGCTTCATGGTTCGGCTATTTATAAAAATAGCAATGTCCGACAATGATAAAACAAACCGACAACCAACACGCACGTATGACGCTGGAGACCGAGCGTTTTATGACTCGCAAAGGCGCGTCCAGATTCCCACTCGAGCGCCAGTCGAGTATCATTTCATCCGTGTTTAATGATCGGCGAAGAGCAAGGATGATACATGGATGGTAATCGGGTGGGAATCTGAACTGTCTGAATATAACTCAAGGAGATTATTCCCTCGAGATACGACGCAGTCGACACTAATTAAAAGTAACATAACATCAGTGTTATAATTTTGCACTCAATAATGTAACTGTTATGTAATACTACGTCTGGTTTGTCATTATTTGGTTAACTTGTAGTAAACTAACTTCATTTAACTTGGTAATGTAAAAATTATTGTAATTTTCTAGCTATGATTAATCATGAAACTAATAGCTTTGTGGTGGTAAAAGTTATTCAGTATAAAATCTCAGTCTAGAAATTAATACAATTTTTATACTATTATCAAGTTAAAGTATTACAAGTTAACCAGCAATTGAAAAACCGGGCCTAAGTTATATTACATTTATAAACCTGTTCTTTTTCCATACTTCAGAACTGAACTTCTTACACGGTCTATCTTTTGTTTTTATTCTTCAATGTAAAAAGAAAAAGAAAAAAGATGAATCGTGCAAGAAATTCAATTCCAAGATATGGAAGAAAAATAGACCTTATACTATTAAATGCGAAATTTTGGCCAGTATTCATAGTCAATTCTTATATTCAAGACCGTTTTAAGTTCTGTCTTGAGGTGTCACGAACTAATCAGAGGACCGCGTCTTAAGATATTATTTAAGACGAAATGAAATAAAAACCGACTATGAATACCGGCCTATGACACCTACACAGTACACTTTATTCGAAGGATGTTCTGCGAATGTCTTAGAACGTAGACGTCCTCGACACGTCTGTAGAATATTTCTTGGTGGTCTACGCTGTATATAAGCATTGATTTATGTTTCTTTCAGTTTATGTCGACTTCCCTCGAGTTTCTTAGCTTCCTTCAAGATACAAGTTTCACGTATTTCGAGTTTTGAAAATTGTTCAACGTATCCACCGGTAAGTTTACGTGACAACGTTTTCGGATCACGTTTAACGGTCGCAAATTCTCTTTGCGTATGTCACACAATATTACGAGAAGTGTATTCTTCTCCGAGATGTTTCTCTCGGAAGTGAAATTGCGAGCTGTACAAACAATGCGCGCACATCATCCTTGACGCAACGTGCAATTAAAAAATAACTGCAATCAAGAAAACGTATTCGCGCGACTTGCAATTAGGACAAAGGCGGAGGACAAAAGGCTAATTATCCGTTAAGAGTCGCGGGGCTTAGACAAACAAGAAGGGACAGGGCAATGGTATGTCGAAGTTAACTGACTTATCTGAATTACTCAAATTGAAGTTTATTATATCTTTTTACGCGCGCATTGCGTCAGTTGACTGATTTGCGATCGTGGAATCTTGGGAATCGAGGTTGCTCCAATTGTTTTTCTCGAGTCTTCCTTAACGCGCAGTTAATTAACCCTAATAGCAGCTAGGTATGTCGAATGAATTGTATGATTTCTCAAATATGAAATTAGTGCGATTGCGCGCGGAATTGTGTAAGAGAGTAACACGTGTGTGTGTGGAAAATAATTATTCCGCGCTCTGAATCTCTCGCGCGCGGAAATTCGTGCACACGCGACGTGCTTCGTTGTGTGTGAGTAATCAGACGTTGATGAATCACGCTATGACGCCATCGTGATCTCCTATACGTTACCGTGGCTATATTTGTATAGGAAAATTGCACGAATCATTACGTAAATTAGAACGATCGCTAAAAGATTGTCTGATCTAAATATAATACGAAATTCTGTAACACTTGAAAATCAGGCCGTTTATCACATAAAATAGAAACATTAACTGTATCAATAAAATTAATTAACTTTGTGTAGATCTGCTTGCGGAGAGATCTCTTAATAAAGACGTCTTTTCACGATGTTTAGGAGTATATTTATCGTCTTCCATTATTTGCTATGTAGCTTCGAGTTTTCTTCGTGAGTAGATAGATCATAATCGACTTCCTTCCTAGTATCATTACTCCATCAGAGAGTTACATCGAATTCTCATCGCCAGTAGGCAAAATTGATTATCCAGGCTCATGTAATGGACATAATTGAGCTGACTTACGGCCACAGGAAAGGCGAACACGGGAGAGAAGAAATAGGAATTTGCGATAATCATAGAAAGAAAGGGAAGGTGAGCGGAGAATGTAATTTTCTGTGTTTTGTGATTGCGCATGTATTCCACCTGCCCTTCGTTCTTTGCTAGAATCCGCGTGGAACGATCTTAACTGACTATCGTCCCGGAATTAGAGGGAGATCCGCGAATAATGTGAGCTATAGCTCCCGCACTAACATGTCCATAACGGGAAAAACATGAAGGCATGAACGATGGAAGATTAAATGTTTGCCAATGTGTGTTGGAACCTTCCTTTCGAGGTAGATTTGCATAGAAAAAGCTTAACTGAACGCGAAGACAATTCTTTACGACCGAAGATGATTTATGAAAATGAAATAATGCCAATTACTGTATTCCATTTTAATGATATTGCCGTTGCCAACAGAAGACTCGTCTATGTTTATGCTTTATTAAAAAATTGCACGAGAGATGTTTGTGCAAGATTTATCGTGAATTTCGATCTGAGGAAATTTTATGTGCATAGATTTTCATAATGATAGAGTTTGACGTAAAATAGTAAATAATTAAATTATTCTTTTTTTAATTACTCTCCGTTGACAACTGACATTTTTAAAGAAATTATCGACATTTTGACTGAATTTTGGTAGATAAATTTAAATTTGTAAAAAATAAACAAAATGCAATTCCTATATAATAGTTAATACTTATTAAAAGCTTTACAAGTATATATCAGAATTTTTTCAGATTTTTATATAATCCGAAATAATAATAAAATTCTTTACACTGTATAATAATATCGTAATAAAAATCTTTTCGGAGTAGGGTGCTTAAACATATCAGTCCGTTCTTGCGGCGAACGCGTGCGAGTGGGAGAAGCATGAGGAAAGAGAAGGTGAAATTCGATCTAAGTAGCTCACCGTTGTTGCGCCTTGCGCTTTATTCTCTTATTTTACCGCCATTACGGATATTAACATCATACTTAATTGCTAGAGCGCAAATGTGAATTACAGGTATTCAGTTCCGTCTGCTGACGAAACTTATTTATTGTTTTCCGCGTGTGGCTGTGGCGCGTAATATCGGTGAATGGACGACAGATTTAAAAACAAAAATCAACAATTGGCAAAGAAAATGGAGTCATGCAGAAAATTGACGCGCTCTGTTAAAATGAAATGTCAGGCCGCACTCGCGCGTGTTCAAGGATAATGAGATTTCTCGCGGTTTTAAAATTATTCGCTTCCTATCGTTTTTGTATGGCCGTTCTTTGCGGAATTTTTCCCATGCGCGGCTCATGAAGGTCGATTTATTCATTATCTAGCTTGGAAACCGCATGGAGTTTTATGAGAAAGCGAAAACGTTCGCCGAGCGGAAAAGGGATAGGGCAAAACAGTTCCACCGATTCGTTCGTGCTCTCCATAATCGCGTTCAAACACGTGGCCGGGAATGAGAAATAATGCGACTGGCGAGGATCAACCAGTTACGTACCCAGGAAGTTGTAAGCCCACCGTTGAAATATCGAGACCTGTTTGAAGCAGCTTTGAACGTTAAACGGGACGATCAATTCGAAGAAAACGGAAGGGTTGCACTTTAAGTATATTACTGTTATAAATTTTACTTTACAAATGATAGGAATATTTGTAACATGAGAAAGAATGAAGTTTCTTTGTTAGAATAAATAAAAGATCAATTAACTCGATACATTACTTCTTTGTTTATTTAAATTATTTTTCGTTTGGATTGCGGAAAGAGTAGTAGCACGATTATCTTTGCGATTAATTAATATAAATTTGAAGATAATTACCTATTTGTTAAAAAATGCTCTGCAGGAAAAGATATTTTCGATCAAGTAATCGTTAATTACATAATAATAATAATAATTTATGTGTCAGTTTTTTCCTCTAACTCTGGAAGATATTAAAAGGACATTAAACAAATATTTAAATCAGAAATACACGTTATTCGATATAAAATGTTCACATTGCAAAATATATCACTAATTGTTTTTATCCTTAAAAATATTAGTTCGAAGCGAGATATAGGATGATGACACCGTAATGTTACAGCACTGTGAGAGATGAGGATGTGGGGTATGGGGAATGCAGAGGATTGGAATGGGAAACAGAAGTGGGAGTGAGAGTAGGAGTGAGGAATCGGTTGGGAGAGGCCATAGGAAAACCGGTTGCCAATCTACACAGACACATTGGACAGAGCGCTGGGGAGATCATCGAGAAAAGGCCAAAAAGACCGAGCTCCGGTTTCCAGTAATATGACTGGACTTTTCTCGGCTTGTAGATTTTTTAATCGATTCGAGTTTATCGACGAAGTCAGCCGGAAAAGGTCAAATCATTAAAATTTTTTTTTTTTAATTCAAATGGCATATGCAACAAAATAAAAAAAGGATTAATTAAGGCAAACAGAAATTTGGATGCACGTAAAGGGAGAAAAAACAAATCTTTCAATGTCTTCATTTCTATTGATAGTATTGAGTGGAGTAATTACATAACTTCATTTGGTTTTTAGAGCAAAATTCAAACGCAAAATGTTGTTAGTTGAAAACTTTTAATTAAATACACAGCATTTAGTTAAGTATACACTATTTTATACAACAACATTCTGTCATTTATCAAGCAATCCCTCTTTCAAAGATCGATCAAAGTATGAAGCACCTTCGAGATCCATTTCTTCTGAACGAAATTTTTTTCACGGTAAAGATGTAACCGAATATATCTATTTATCTTTTCTTGAATTGCATTCGTGCCTTTATAGAAATAAAAAGCATTATATACCGAAAAAACACGTTTCCTTCCATCTTCAAATTATTGCCAAAATTGCCAACTGTTGTCAACTGTGCGTTCAAATCATTTTTCAATATATATGTATGATATTTTATATGTTTGAAAGTAAAGGTGAGTTTTTTTAATCATCCAGTGATCAATCGCATTATGCAACTTCGTTCCATAAAAATAGTCATAAGAATTGATCAATCGAATTAAAAACAATCATCTTAATGATTAGAGAGGTAAGGTATAATATTTAACACCTTCTAGGATAAAACGGAATGTACTTACTTATAGTTCCATTTAATGTTTAGACGATAAATAATTGTTCTGTTTGAAAAATTTTATAATGACGATTTATAAACTCTGACTTATGTATAATGCGGAGGTAAGCAACAGGAAATTAATAAAATAAATGTCTGAAGAGATATACGTGGGGCAATGGCTCGCAAAAGGGATGCACGAGCGTGACTTGATCTATTAAAATGTCATTAATCAAGCAAAGAAATCGAAGTCTCGAGATGGCTATCTCAAGATCGATTGCCGCACTGATGTACCAGATAATCGATGTTGCACTGTCGTGCACATTTGACGTAACGGCAACACTTTTTTCAGTCAGTCTATCTAGGCGTGCTATCGGCATGGATCTTTTTCCTTCACTGACTAGACAGAACCTCCCGTGCTCGGTTTCTTCGGCATTTGACGTATTTCCTTCTCAGCACCTCTCGTCACACCTTTCAATGTTCTCTCGCTCGATGACCCTATAGTTTCATGAGCTATTCGAGAACAGACAAACGTTTCCTATGTAATTATTTATACACGAAAGATAATCGCATGCATTCTATCACAGGCACGTTTTATTAAAAAAGGAAGTGATCGAAGGTCAATGTGGCATATCGAATACGCCTGAAGTGGCAATAAATGACAATGAACGTTCAATTTCTCGTAACTCACAAATTAAATGACGTCTTGAACAGTTATCTTGACGTGGCACAAGCAAAAGAACGTGGATGGATAGTGAACCCTGACACGTCATTTTTGCGATAGCTTTTATGAATGGTGACCCAACCCATCGAGAAAGGCGAACCGTTCGTCACGCGTTTAATGATCTCAACATATCCAAAGTCTCATAAACTCGCTATCTTTTTGTAATTATTTTTTTCTTCGCAATATAGGAATGCGTTCCCTTTCTGATTGATACTTCTCCATATTCGCCGTTAACTACATAATAAAATTTTATCTATTAAATGGGACACAATCATCTGATATTTTAAATTTTAAACATAATTTTAATTACATGTTTTTAAATATTAATTATACAAATTTTATATTATAATTCTTATGCATCTATATTCAAACGAATATCACATTTAATGTACATCACTATAATTATTTCTTTCCATTCTCTGACTAATAAATGTATCAGTTAGATATTCACAAAATTGCAGATTGTACATTTTTTTAGATTTTTTTTTTTAGAGGTATCACTGAGTTATTGCTTCGAGGAATATTGTATCTTTATGTCGATACCTTTCGTGAGCATGACCTCTTCTCCCAGGAGTTCTTATGTTTGTACATCACATGTGTGTGTGTATATACGAGGCCCAGCCAAATATGGCGGATACCGGTCGAACCACTTGCGTGCACGTGTGTCACCCGGTACACGCGTAGCGTTACGGATTCACGCGTGTGCACGCATCATGCGTATCATGTATGTCTGTGCATACGTGAAGATACGATCGACAAGGGAATAAATTCTCTGCTTCATGTTAACGGATATGATTTTGCAATCTTTGACAATACTAACTAACACGATCTTTTATTACTCCCTTTCATTTAAATAATTTAAATAATGTTCACTCATCGACGTTCGTCATTTGGAGCAAGATTATGTGCATTATATTTATTCTGTGGATTAATCAGAAACTGATTAAAGTAATATAGAAGCAACAGTCTTAAAAATTCTTCAGAGTTCACGATGAGTTAAGAAAAAACGATACTCGATTGAGGTGATCAACCATGTTCAAGTCATTCATTTTTTTCAGTCAGTACATTTTTTTCGTTTTAATTTATAAGTAATTTATAAATAAATGTTTTACCAGCGCTGGACTTGTTATGAAGAAATAGTATTTCTTGAAGCACCCGAAGAATGATTTGATCATAAAATCTTCTAAAAGAAGAAGTAGCAGAATTCTAAAGAATCAATCTTTACAATAACGGCAATGAAACAATTTTTTTCATTAGCATTGACCGCATGACCTCAAATGTACCCACTTGCTACCAGGAAATGTACTGCATAAAACATTTCCTGGTAGCAACTGGATGCAGTGAGAATACGTGCCGGTAGGACCGAAAAACTTTGATTTTACGGTGTTCCGCATCCGCGGAGCATCAATCGCGATGTAACGAATGATGCGCGGAACGAAATTGTTTGCTCACCGAACTTGTGTCATTTATCACGAAGTGTTATCCTGCTACTTTCCTCGGTACCGGTTCTTCGCTCCTCTTCTCGGCAAAAGAACTAATTCGTATAAATCGCTGTTTTCCTTATGCTCTGTGCTCTCTTTCTCACTATCAGGAACGTTCATTTTCATGATTGATAATGATCCAGCGAGCAGCGAGCCAGGTTACACGCGAACTTCGTCATTAGACACGTGTATAATCAGCTAATCATTAATCACACGTGATCTTTTTTTTGTCGGATGTCGTGTATCACCAGGCCGATGTCTGCCAAATTTACTGCTTGCTCCCCCTTTATTAATTAAGATACATGATGTCAAAGATCTAGACTAAAGACACGTTCGAATAGAAAACCAAATCGATTATAATCTTTGCTTAATTGCCGAGATTTAACTAATATAAGCATTAGAAATTTATATAATATCTGGTATCTGGATTATGTTAATTAGATTACTTACTTTAATATTAATACATGCGTAAATGAAAGCAACGAAAAAGACTCATTAAACGCTATGACGTTTATAGAATAAATTTCGAGACGATCGCTGTGTTTTCATTCCACAGAGGCACGATGCATTGCACAAATGCACTCAGCTGCGCGCATTTACGATTATTTTCAGTGTAACCGTCTGATAAAGTTATGGAATTAATCGAAAATTAATGCTAATGCAGATAAATAATTGTGCGGCGTTTTATACGGAAGCGGGAGATAGACATCATAAAAATGCGAAATAATCTTAACGAAGTAGAAGTAAAAGTAGAAACTTGCGCAAGGGAAGTGAACGTTTATACTCAAGGCCACTCGAAGCGAATAGCGATTATTGATCGTTCGTGAAAAATGATCGCTATTACTCTAATTGGGGAGAAAATGACACGACCAGAGTGCGCACTCGATTTAACAATTTAATAATTGTGCCAGAAAGACAATGCTATTCCGTAATATGATGAATCTGTTTTTTTCGCGAAGGTTTATTGATCTATTGATTATCGAGTGGATAAAAGTGAGAATGATGTTTCGCGCAGGAACGGAGGATCGTCATACTCTGTTATTTCATTTTATTACCTATAATTATTCCTATCATTCGTCATTTGCACCTACCTCGATATCACAGCTATGTATTTACTGACATCTATGTCTATGCTGTTGCGTATCGCGATCCTCCTTTTCCCTCCTTCTGTGACGTATTCGTCGTAATTGCAACATTTTTTATATCTTTTTTCATGACTCACACTCCGTAATTATCCCTGCATCTTATCATTATTCCATCAAATGCCATAGTCCTTGTGTACATTTTATCTATATTCTAATTGTAAATTCAAATAATGATCGTATGGCAGTTAATCAAACGAGCCTAATAAAAACGAATAAAATGTTGAAGTTTTATTTTAAAATTTTATTTTATTCTTTGTGCAGTGAATTATTCTTTTTAAAAGCACTTTGCTTTTTTTGCGTTTGAAAATATTTCAAAGTAGTTCAGTAGTCGAGAGCACGTAAATAGCACAGAATATCATTAGATAAGGTATCTACGCGTTGTCGTTAGAAAGGAAAGAGAATGAGAACGGTTTGCAGATTTTTTTTTAAGTGTTATATTTTAGATAATGCATCCACGTAGAATCCACGTTACCGCGTTACTAAGCACTTACTGAGCACCTTCACGGGAAAGAGGGATTCGAGGAAACAATTAAATTCTGTGATCAGATAGCGCTGCGAGTATCCTCTGGAAAATGTATTCCGTGCACGGACTGCATCTAGCACAGTACGGATAACAAAGTGGTTTGCCGGAAGTTAGATAAACTCGGGGACTCGATTCGATACCTTGGAGATGACAGCCGCGTACGCCTGAAAGCATCCAGGATAACAAAGGATCTCTTCGCGAGATTCTATCTCAGCCAATTGATTTACTTTCGAAGAGTAAATCGATTTTAAATGACTGATTATCAGATGATACTTGTCAGTGTAATACCGACAGTCGTTGTAAAGTAATAAACGAGAATTGTGATTGTGATCACAGCTACCGTCATAGAATTATACTAGAATTATACTAGTTGAATCATTTAATATCTCAAAAAAAAAACTGACAACATCGCGAAATCTGAATCAAAATTCATATATTTATGATTTATATTTTTTTTTTACATTTTATAATGTATAAATTAATAACAAGCTATAATGATTATTATTTTGATAATCAATGAAGTAATTGATGATTTCTACTATAGAGTATTCACAAATAAAATGAAAGAAATTTTACATAATTCACTACGATTTGCAGATAGCGATCTCCAGAATCTAGATCTGAAAAGTGCACAATGGATTATAAATAACGACGAGCGTGCGAGCGCTTTATGCATTGCCATACTGTCTCGAGTTATAAAATTGTTTAAATAATCGTGCAGCTACGCTCTGCGGGGCGTCGACTTAATCGTCGTAGGGATTACCGAAAACGCATGTATAACGGTAAGCCTCGGTAGCGCGTATAATTTGTATAGTGCGTGACGTCATAAATAATTCATTACTTTTTCACAGCATCCCGTACCGACGCGCTCCGGGAGGTAGGAGAGTCCCAACAGGAAGTGGAATATAAAACATGTTCCAATTGTTATCTTAATTTAGCTTAATACACACGCTTGTTAAAAGATACCTAATTTTCGTGAAAAAATATTTTATTGTTTAGAAATACGTATCTTGGATAGAACTAAGATATTTTTCCACAACTAATTTTTAAATATTAAAAAATGATAGAGGCAATGTGATAAAATTGATAAAATTGGTCATCGGAAAATGACGCTTTTAAGTTAGAATAAGGATTGAAGTTTCCTGGAAAAGCTTCAGTTCTCTGATTCGCCTTATCTGCGTGTGACTCGTCCATCTTCTCTAACCGTTCAGGGCTTTCCAAGAGAGTTAGTATGTGATGGACGATCAATTGTTTCCGCGCTGACGATTACTCGCGATGGCGATGTACGATAGCGCCGATATTAACGATGTGAGAGACACTGAATTCTAAAGATGACCGTCGCTTTTAAAGGAAATCTCTTTTCCGCGCGATTTGTAGTCATTCGATCGATGCTCACAATGTTCGCCTTCTCGGCTTGTCGTGATATCGAATTGTAATGCTGTCACTGGACGCGCCTCACTCCTATCACGCGATTCTCCTTGCCTTTTGTGTGTGGCGTGTCCAGCTTAAAAATAAAAATTGTAACATACGCAATACAACTTACAGATTCTACACGATTGGTCGGTGTTTATCTTCAAAAGACATTGCCAAAGGAAGATGTTTGCTTCGTGTTCAGATTTTTATCTTCAGATTATAGAAGGAGAATAAACACAGAATCTTAGTCAAATCAAAAAATAAATGTGATGCACGCATACTTTTAGTCAGAACAAATCGTATGATTATTGAAGAGCTACCTGGAGAAACGTTGTAACCATTATTTTTATGAAAAATGATGCTTTAATGGAAAACTATTGCTCACGTATCAACTATATATCTCTTTTCAATTTCCTGTAAAATTAAAAAAATATTGAACGTTTTAGAAACTATTCTTCGAATAAGAAAATCAAGATCGTGTAAACCGGTTAATAAATATCCAATGCTAACGTAAACTTACTATTAAATTCTTGATAATCATTAAGCGATGATTATTTAAACTAATCAATCAGTAATTAATATTTAAATTAATCAAAATTTAAATCAATCAAAATTTATTACATTATTATCATATAGAGCGATTTATCTCATAATTATCGTTCGCGGAAAGTTTTGCCATGCAAACTTGCATCGAATCATCAGACCGTGCCAATCCGATCGCAACCGAAACATCGTTTTCCCGATGGGCATAATAGCCCAGTTGGATCCAGGAAGTCGGCAGAGAAAGTACCGAGGAAGGCACTAACAAGATATCCATCGACTTACGTGCCTCATCCTCCATGTGCTCTAATCCTCGACAATCTGTACCCGGTTGTAACCGGTCCCCCTTGCCACCCGGCGCGATTCCGTCGTTTCTTCGAGTTTCGATCGACAGAATTGTGGGCCGCTAATGATCACTGATGATTAGTGATTTACCGAGTTGGCGGCCCTTGTAATCGGTGTGCGCGTATTGCCGCGGCAGGCAGAAGCAACCGGAATGGAATCACCGTTATCGCGTGTATTCGCCATAGCTTGCCTACGTTCCTTTTTTTTATATATCATTCAACGTAACATTGTATTTATTAAGAACTTTCGATCCTGTTATGTAACCCTTCCCTCGTTATGGATCTAATCGCCTAACACCCCGCGAACGATAACGCAAGTGATTCCTGATCGACAAAGATGTTATGATCGTTACGATGGAATCCCATGTTTACCACGTATCGCGTAACCGCGTAATCAATCAGTAATCAACAAAATGCGAAACCACAATAGCGGATCGCTTCTGATTGATTACGCGGTTACGCGGTAAATACACCTCATAGGACTGCACCCTTAGAATTATAAACAGTGATTGAATTTGCCACATAGTGATTAACAAATGTTTTGCAAAGAATCAGTATGACTCATGAATTTTGTTGATCACCGATAGTATCAGTAAAATTGATAAAGAGTCTTTCCTGAAGAAGAAAAAGGGAACAGTATCCATGTAATGTTTAATAAATAACTATTAAAATTAATAAGATGAAATATATAAAAGTAGGAAATCAAATCTGATATGTAATTATGTGATTTTTGTGCTACTTAAGCAAGACCGTGAGAAGAGAATAAATACAATCGGAGTAATAGCGGTTGAAAATTATACCGTTT
Source organism: Atta colombica (assembly GCF_001594045.1). NCBI lineage: Eukaryota > Metazoa > Arthropoda > Insecta > Hymenoptera > Formicidae > Atta > Atta colombica. The sequence goes on along the minus strand of NW_017259257.1, from coordinate 589,234 downwards.
AATGCGAAGTATAATTACAAAATGAGGAGGCGTATCATTTAATGATTTTTATGTTCATATTCGTTCTGTATACTTTTTCGAAACCTATGTAAGCTATAACAGAAATAAATAAAAATAAGCCAAGCGAAGATCAAAGCACATTCTACCTATAAAGATTTACATTCGCGAAAATTAAATGACGAGCAAATGTCATTCATCGAGTATTACAGCCGGTATTGCAGCGAATCAGGGTAATAATTATACATACTTAGTATATTTATAATCTTAATGTAAAAAAAGATATATATTTTCTTCATATTTTCTGCAATCGTTATCGTATTTCGAGTTGCGCGATGCTATCTTTTTTGCGACATCGATTCGCGCTGTTGACGATTTGTGTTTAAAAAATGAAAAATTAATTTCTAGGTTCGAAAGATTAATATTCAATAATAAATGTAGGTTGAGCTCAGCTGGTTTATGACAGTATAATTGCACGCTATATATATATAACGATAACTTGACAAAATTATCGTTAAATATGCAATTACTTTATTTTTGCGTTAATATGTTATGTTTTAACGTTTCTATTTGTTTATATTAAAATTATTTAATTCCATCAGCAATTGAAGATGATCGCGTTTAAGTCGAAACCTTAGGCCTATTCTTTTTGAATTTTTGCCAGTTCATCTTTCTTCCTCTTCTTTTCTCCTAGAGAGAAAAGAAAGAAAGATGAATCGGTGCAAAAGTTCAGCCAAAAAGAACAGGCCTCTTGTAATCAATTTCCAACTTCCAATATACACTAGAACGAAGAACTAGTTTGGCAGTTCTCATTTATTATCTTTGAGCTATATAATTTACAATAGATAATGCTAATAGATAACATTAATGGAAAATGTTACATCATATGGGGATTTCCTATGTCATCATTATATCGCTTTGCTCGCAATTCGCAAAAAGTCTGCAATGTGCAATCACTGTTCATTTTTCTCCCTCCAATCATTCATCGGTACTGTTATCCACAGCACGCGATAACTCCCCACGAATATTAATTGATTACTGTAATGCATAGCCGTCGCGGTTACCGTTGTTCGGTTTGTTTGCTTTCGCAGGAGAAAAATTGACAGATTGTTTCATTACACGACGTAATAAGTACAACGAAAATAACTATCTCGTGAAGAAGAAGAAGAAAGAGAGAAAGAAGAAACCGCGGATCTTCTTACACGAATATTTGTGCTCCAGGACCAACTGATCTAACATACCTACGTTATTTGAAACTTAATCGCTTCCGACAACAACGAAGTATTCAAGCGTAATAGGTAGGCAGCGCGTTGATTTTTGCCTCGCTGCAGAAAGCGGAAAAGATGTTATTGCACGCAGGACCGTCGATCCTACATGTTCGATCTTCGCGGGAGCCCGAACATAGCCGTGCAGAAATGTAATTATTCATCTCGGTTCTCATCTTAACACTTCACAGTAATGACCACAAATTATTGTAATTCCGACGATCGTAAATTGGCGCAATTTACTCTCTGCTTCTTCTCGGTAGCACAACGAGGTAGCCGTTTGCGAATCCCACGTTGTACTGAAAGAAAATAAAGTGTCATCGAGTTGGTAGAAATTGGCACTGTTATCAGCAGCAAAACCGGTCATCGAATAATCGAATTGCTAGTTTTATTACTATAGAAATATAAATTGAAATAGGAATCAGGTGAGCCTGAAGAAAAAGGGAAGAATCCTAACTACTTCTCTTCTTAGGATCAAATCTTCTTAGGATCAATTATAATTTTTATCTTGAGAGAACGGCTTGAGACTAAACATAACGTAGCGTTTTACGGCGCGATGGGCTCGTTACTCTTGAGAGGATTTAGGCGCGTTAACGGGAATGCAAAAACGAAAGTAAAGTGGCAGTGCGGTAAGCTCGTCGGGCAAAAACCGCGTCGAAGATAATGGAAGCGAATATAAGAGAGTGGGTCGCGTGAATCAGGTCATAAAGAGTCAATGAAGAACTCATTTTTGGTCCTGCGAATTAAATGATGAATCGACTTGACGAACGTATGAAAAGCGGAAGCCCGTGCGTTGAAGGCATACGAAGAAGAAAAGGTTGAAGGTCACGAAGTCTTCCTCAGTCGAGAGGTCATTATCGGTTATCTTGCGGAAATCTTAATCTTGCAAGCTGAAGGAGGCGCGTCGAAGTGCGCGAAAGACGACGGGGGGTGACCGGTAATACTGCAAGCAGTATATGTTGTAAAGAAAAAGGAAGAGGAAGAAGGAGGAAGGAAGAAGAAGCGGAACTCTCCCAGGATCGACGGGAGGACCGGAGGTAATATGTAGTACCTTCTCGAGTTTAATAGTAGAAGAAGAGCGCAGGAAGAAATAAGAAGCGTCGAATAATAAAGAAGGATAAAGGGAGCAGAAACGTGAAGAAGGCAAAGGAAGAAGGTCAGGTTCACGGACCTCGCGCCGAGATCGAGGGATTAGCGAAGTGCACCACATTTGAAGCTGATAATTACGCCTGATAATACGTGAGCGTGAATAATCTCAGGCGGGGTAGATTCGCGTTCGGGGCGGACAGAGCGGCAAAGAATAATATTACGAAGGGATCCTACCCTGACATATTTTGATTAATTCAGAGTTAGCTTCATCAACGTAAGTTTATTTCAACCTTGGTTTAATTAATCCGTCATCTCTGAAGCTAGGATTGAAAGAAGATGAAGAGTAAATTAAAGTACATTTTTGAATTTTCTTTTTGATTTCTTGAAAATGTTTTGTAACGAGAAAAGAAGAGACAGAGCAATCAGAGCATATCATCTATTAAATGTCTGTAAAGCTGAACTTTCTTGCTCAAAGATTTTTTGCGCATTGATGGTTTCCATTCCAGTAGCTGATTTATAAATAACTTTCTGACAGAACAATACAGACGCGGAAGTAAAACTGAATCGTTGTTTTCGAAAATGGTGACCAAGCTGAGGAAAAACCGCGTTGCCGTGGCAAGCTCGGGAAGAAGGAAAGAACAGTGGGTGAAGGAAGATAAAGAAGAAGAGGAAGAAGTAGAAGAGTGGTAGCTCGGCGGGAAGCGGCGGCCGGGGAAGGGAAGCTAAGGTCACGGACCTCCTCCGAGATCGGCAGAAGATCAGCCGCGACTCGCGCCTTCGCTACCTTCGCGGGAACGCTTAACTTGCTAATGGAAAAGACCGCCGTGGCTTCGTAGGGATATTTAAAAACGACACGCTGCGCAGTCACGTAATTTACGCGTTAACTGCGTGCGCGGGACGGCCTGACTGACAGACGTTGCATAAAGTCTGTCTAGATAAGCGCCTGGAACGGGAACCAGGGTGACGACCGGGAGAGAGTCATTAGCGGTAAGGGAGGGGATGAATATTCGCGACACGTTTAGTGTCAGAGGTGATGGCCTCCGTAAAAAAAAATAAAAAAAAAATGAAAGTGGCTCCTTCCGCTGTGAATACGGAGAAAAATGCAACGACGGCGTGTCACGTCGCTGGCTGTCGACACCCAGCGAGCGAGTGAGTATGCTGATGAAAACGAGTCGGTGCATATTAAGCAGACAGAACAATTTCGAGAAGAGAGGAAATACCCTTCGACCGTTTTCGCGCGGTGGTCGTTCTCATGCGTGACATGATTGCATTGCGTGGATAAAGATGAGAAACGCGCTCGAGATTCGAGATAATCTCTCCTTATGTTCCGAAAAGATCCGGCCGAGGAGACGTATGGTCCCGTTAAAATACCCCAGTGATTTCCGCAGCCTTATCGTCGATGTCATTTCGGTCCGCCGCTCAACGTCACCGTTGTCGGCAACGACGCGCAGACTCGCCGGACTCGAGGACTTGATCAACGCCTGTCAGATAGTACCTGCTAATCCTTTCGAGTACTGCAATCCGAACGCAGCGAGTGCGCCGGACTCCCGACCGGCTGCCGCTGAACATCAATTTGTCTGCCGTGGAAATAAAAGAAGGCACCAGTCTCCCTGTGTACTTCCTGATGTGTGCGCTCGCCTACAATGTATATTAAACATTCTACCGGTCGTTCAGCGTCTGTCAGCCGACGTGGCGCTTGTTTATCTTTGCCTCGTGAATGAGACGACTCCTGCGGACCGCGCGGAACATGCGTGAAGCCCTCTTCTCTTTCTCTCTGGAGTATGTCCTCGAGCGATCAAATGAGCTGCTAAACCATGTAAAAATTCAGCTCCAGGGTTATTTCTCATTGAATCATCTCGGTCTAGTTGCATTATTTATCTTTCCATCGTTAAACCTGGATACAATCATGTAACTTTTTTTCTTAGGACAAAAACGTGTAAGTTGAAAATTTTTGTTATTGAAGTTAATAGACAAATTTTTTTACTCTAGAGAAAAAGTTACATGATCGGTACCCTGCATTGTATTCCTTAGACACATATATAGAAAATAACTAAGATTAATATTCATATTGATTCTTATTTCAAAATCACCTTAAGTAATGTTTTAAGATGCTAATACTGCTTTGTGATCGGTATTCATAGTTGGTTCTATATTTAAGATCGTCTTAAATATAGAATCATTATACTCTTAAGATATCATGAACTAATCAGAAGGCTGTATTAGTATCTTAAGACATTACTTAAGTCTTAAAATAAGAGTGGATTGTGAATACCGCGTTATTGGCTTGTGATATCTTAAGACTATCTTGAGATGGTTTTAAATATAAGATCCGACTATGAATATTAACTTAGTTATATGTTGAAGTTATATGTGTAAAGAATCAGTAAAAGAGGAAAAGAAAAAAACTTTTAATTTAATTGGTTTGTCTCGAGCAAGTCAGTGCCTATCTAAAAGGTCTAACAGAAAATTAATGATACCAGCGACGTTCGCAGAGCGTTATTAAAACGTCAAAGCTCGCGATTGTTCGCTCTGTCATTCATTATCGGGAATCGCGACATGACGGAAGGCTTGGCTGGGTGATTGCCAGAGGCCAGCTACATGCTCCAGGATGCAGACCGAGGGTCGGTCGGATGCATCGCGTGAAACTCGCATAGGTCCTCAGTTGCTTTGTCGTGGGGGAATGTTCTCCACGTTCCCTATAATAGTTGCGCGTTGCGCACGTGACGATGATACCACACCGTGAATTATTACCCGAGCTCGCTGCAAAGCGCGTGCGTTAGGTGTGAGGAAAATATTGCCACCTCGCGTATCTTCCGAGATTAATGTTGAATTATGCCTGTGACGATAGCCCCGAGATTGTTCCTGCTTCCTGCTTTGAAGATTCGCGAGGACACAATCTTCGAAGTTAATAGACAAAACGATATTATAGATTATTAAGGATATCTCTGGTATTTTTGTTAAGCAAGAAGTATATGCTATAGAGTAGAGTAACACTAATTTAAACAATGATAAAAGAGTTTAATTATGACTTGGTCTCTTATTGTTACTTTATTTTATAAGTTTATTTAGTATGTAAAATTGCGTAATATTAGATTTTTCTATTTAAATTGTTGAAGATAAACTGATGAAGACTTTGTTTGAGTATTAACATTTTAAAATATATTATGTATACTATCTTATTAGATTACTAAATATATTTTAATTATTTTAACATCTAAGAAAGAATCTTCTTTGAATTAATAAAAGAATTTGTATTCTAATATAGAAATACGAAAAAAATTGCGGTACACTTGAATTATTTTGTAAAAATTATAAGGCTTTTCTATATATCTCTCATTGAACTTTCTTCATTATATTAGAACGCGTATATATTCCTTTCGATATGTGGTTTGACGTCATCCGATAACGGTGAAAGTATCTATCATAATGTTCTGTGAATAAACAGGGTCTAATCCAATAGGATATACATCACCGCGTATTTTCCGAGCGCATCGCTGCGCTCTTCACTTTTCAAGGTCGGACATTTACGACTTTATGGGGCAATTATTGTGGTATACAGCAATTTAGTTTGCGGATACGGCTAACTTCTGCTCATCCTTCCATGAAGCAAAATCGTTAATCGTCTTGAAAATCTTTTTCTCTTATCAAGATATATTTTTAAGTATCGATTTGAGCGATTAATATTAAATGATTCAATTAATATGTACATCGTAAAAGAAAGGACAAACAACTTTTATGTCTACAAAAACTAGTTTAATCGTATTTCTATTTTAGGAATTAACTTATCGTTCTTCCATTTTATTTGTATTTTTGGAATTAAAATTTTTGTATAATTTTCCTATTTTTTCCTTGTAAAAATTATAGAAATGT
>NW_017259257.1:572147-582913 GCF_001594045.1 Atta colombica | reverse complement strand
ATATATATATATAAATATATAAATTGCAAAACTGTTTTCACGTCTCTTATAGAATATTTATATTTACATTTCAGTGCAAAGCAAAGTAAGATGTACCAAGCAATTGATGGAAGTGGATATAGTGAGGAGTAGTCCACAAGCGAAGATATATCTCCAACAATTCAAACATTTTCCGGGTGAATATATTTGAACGTTTTACCTTAGACGCTGCACATAAATCATAATTATGACTTACATCGAATTTCTTTTGCAGACGAGGCTTGTAAGCCGCAGTTTCACGATGGCGTAGCGACGTTTAAATTATCCTTGCTGGAACAGGACATGTTACGGTGCGGCATCACGAGAGTCGTCAACAAAGTCACGGTAATAATTTTATTTTACATAATACTCCGGTCTCAAACTATTGTGCATATTACATATTACATTTCATTTTAATTTTGGATCTGATGAAAATCTTTAAAGCCCATTCGATTTATGTTAATTAAAACTAATTAATTTCAAGGAACCAAGATGGTAAAACTAAACTCGTATAAAAATCTGAATAATCTAAATTTGTAATATTACTTAAAAAATTGAATTGTTTAATAATCAGAGATTAATTGAGTGAGTCCAACAGATCCTTCGTCATCTTCGAAGGGTTAACGTTACACGGAAATTCTTGCGTTTATATAATACGGGATATAGCGTCGTTGTATTGAGATTATAAATTTTGATGACACAGGGTCAAAAGATGTACTATCATCGAGTTATAGTAGAGGAGCCTGCGGATTCCAGCAAACACACGTTCACGGTGAAATGCGTAATCACCGAAGTTATCGTAGAGCCAGAAATCGCCATCGTGGCCAATCATACGGCGGTACGGCGGAGTGTTCTTCCGGCGGGCTTTCAGGAACCTGAGTAAGTCATCAATCATTCGACATTAAAACGTTTGATATTATGACACGAAGTATCCGGCATTCGTCATGATGCGAGCGCAATCGCATTCGCTTTGTTGCTGCGATAAATATACGTAATTCATCGTGGCACAAGTAATAACACGTAATAAAGTCGAAGATTGTGAGTAACGTAAATAAAAGAAATCGCAAGGAGGCGCATCCTGCTAATGAGCGCGATATTTATCAAATCTATTAGATTGACTTAGCAGTCCCAAGAGATTCTCGGACCTCGCAGCTTTTCATTTCTCGCCAGTCATTCGATGGTGTTAATCGCGTCGTACGATAGACAAGACTCTCTCACACTTTCCTCGTACGAAATGATCCCTCGACGTGGGCAAACGAGTGAGTTTAATTACCCGGAAGTTGCGCCTCTCGAGCACAAGTGTGAGAGAAAAATTCCTCTTCGTACGGAAGTCTGATCTGCCGTTTTGGCGAACATCACAATCGCATCCTATCGGGTCAATGAGTCTAGTTTTGCAGAAAACACCATTTATTATTGATTAGCCATGCTTTATTACAGACTATTTAAAACAAGAACATTCATCATGTTAGATTGCTTGCTTCCCAATCGATGTTTTTGTTACTAAAGATAACAGCAAAGCGAGAATACACAGTTTGTTAAGCGATACACGCCTTCTTCCGTTTATCTCCGACAAAAAATTCTGAAAGACTTTTATATTATTATTTCATATCTCGAAATGATGCTATATAATAAATAATTTTAAGTTGTATAATGAAGTGCAATTACATCTGCGCCACCCAAATGGAATATAAATGTTATCATTTCCCGCATCATCATAAATGTAGAGCTTGTTTACGCCGTTAGCTTCACAAAACGGGTATTAACTATGTTTCATTAAATTTATTATCAGGCGATCTTCTAGGGCATGTCGAAAAAATTTTTTTTTCAATCGGTAAACGGGCGAGCCGGCGACTTCCCGCCGAAAAAATAAAACTGGTCGTCGATCTGCATAATCCTATAAGACAGACGGTTATAAAACTTTATTGAGAACGGCAAAATTGTGTGGAAAATTCGATGATTGCAAAACGATTGACCGATCCACATTCGAACGAATAAACGTCCCACCTGACCTGAATATACATGCAGAAAGCCAGTTAGACCACTGCGGGAGTTATCATTGGGAGTTCATAATTTGTAAGCGAGTCGAGGATGCAGCCGTCTGATTTATTTGCACAACGGGTCGAACGCATGTTGCAGCTGCTGGAAAACCAGTAATATATTTCAATCCGCGAAGCCTATAATCGGCATTCCTGTTTTTTTCGTTTCTTCGCCTCGAAAATCGTTTGACGGGTCACTCACATCCAGCTCGTGCCGTGCTATTTCACCTGATCTACGGTTTACTCCAGGGAAACGTGCGATTCGACGTGAGTACGCAGAAATAGACGAGGAATGGCCGACGATTGAGATACAGGGAAAATTGCATCGAGCACGGCAAAAGAGACGTTGCGATGTATAGCTCGGCATAGGAAGATGGAAGGAATAAACGTTGATTATGGAAATGAGCTTCCGCGACGTGATTAAATAACAAATTCTTCCTTCAGCCTCAGATTCAAGTGAATTCTAGAATTATCATTTGAGTAGATGCCAAGGAATTTGAAGCTGAATGCTAAACGGTCACAACGCAAGTGACGGCCTCTCACGAAATCTTTTTCCAAAGGGGAGATCGACATTAAGTAGATACTTATTAAGCTCGCCGAGAAATTTAATAGCGGAACATTCTGTATATATATAGTTGAGACATACGGTGACACTATGAGAGACTCGATTTTATGGTGCGACATACGACAAAAAGTTCATTGCCCAACGGTTTCTTTATACAGATGGTGGAAAAGCCACAACATGAGCGTGTGAGCGATTTTAACATTGGCCAAAGTATTAGAGAGAGAAGAGAAGTTTGTCGGTAGATCTCTTGTCTTCTCCTGAACGAAAGTCGCTTCGTCGGTCGACATTCTTCAAGTACCCTCCGGAGACATGCTCTCAAGAAAACATAGCGAGGAATTTTTATCGCGACGGCCGTCGAGATTCTAATTCATGGCGGATGACTCCCCTGGAGTCTCCTTTTTCAAAAATATTTATAATAAAATGTTATACAATATTTTTAATGTTTCTGTTGCTTAATTATAATTTTGATATTTCAAAAATATTTTTCCATTTTAGAAACTTTTAAATACAAAAACATATAGGTTCTATTATATTATTCTTTTTTTTATGTTAAAATAATTGTAAACGTTTTATAAAACGTTTCATAAATTATACGTCAATTTCACAACAATAATCTCTGTTGTTGAATTATTAAATAGCGACATTGTACTATGCGACAATCTCGAATCCGAGTCGCGTGATCTAAAATCTCTTTAAATTGATAAAACTGCACGACTTTTGCATTATGCGTACTTTTTTGTATTCCGAGATGAATCTAATTAATTTATAAAGTATAATTGTTAGTCCTTCTCTTTTCTGAAGAAAATTTAAGCGGACACTTAAATACAAGAAATTGTAAGCATTCCTCGAGCTAACGACTAACGACGGCTCGAATACTCGAATGAATTTCTCTCTGCAATGAACATGCCTGGCACATCCCGTGTCCCTTTCAATAGAAAATAAGTCATGTAATTAAGCAGTTTTTATGTTGTAATTGTATGCGTATGCGAAAGGTCGTCACGCGTCGAAAAGCAGTTTAACAAAGCTTATTCTGTGTTGAAAAAGGAAAACGATTTACAAGAAGGAAATCATGTAAAATAACACGAGTTACTATCATAATAATGACTAATGATTCCCGATGTACCTGATATCTTGTTATCGAATATGCTCATCCTATGCTCATCAGGTGTGAGCGCAAACTTTTTATTTTAAAGAGAACTTGATCTACCAGGATCTCGCTCCTCCTCTTTGCCGTGTTTGAGTTCTTCGCAGTCTGGTAATTTCACGGTCTATCCATTCTGGTAAACATTCGTCTTCATTACTTCGTCTGTCACTGCACGTGATTTCAACGATATATGCCGCCCGCATAACTATGATGCCATAACGTCGCGGAAGCAACAGAGATGAGCTTGCACGAACTGGAGCACATGTATACCGGCTTAGAATTGATTTACGTATGCGGAAAATATAACGAGCATGCACGAATGAATTGCTTTTTTTTTCGTTAAAGTAGATCGTGCTCGGGTCGCGCATAATCTTCCGCGATTTTGCACAAAAACCATAAAGTGGGTCGAATCTTCCTATGGAGATAACTGCGATGGCATCGTAGGTCATCGTGATGTTCTTTGGCGTGTACAAACTGCCGCTGGTTTGGAATTGCATATTTGGATACGCAACATTGATCACCGCATCGGTCAGGTGCTCGCTCTCATGACTTCATTTGGAAAGTAGGCAATTGTGACCTTGCGGTTTTTTTTTTATTCTTTCCGTTTGTCATGCAGTTCATTATGGATTCGACATGTGACAATCAATAATAGATTTAAGTTTTAAGCGATTCATAACAGTTGAATCTATAAATTAAGGCGCATTGCATCTGTAAAGAAAGTCTAAATTATAAAGAAGAAAAGCTTACAAAAAGTTTCTAGAAATATATTATTTGAAGTCAACTTAAAAGCTTATTATAAATATCGTTTTTAAATAGCACTTGTTTATATCTGGTATTTATAGTTTCTAAGGAATCTTCGGATTTTTAATGAATTTATTTATTTGTTTTAGAGTGATCGATATACGTGAGGAAATTTCGGGAGCGGCACCAGTTCCTATCCTCGGCGTTGGAGTGAGGCAGGGTGGAGTTTTGGTGACCGGAGAGCTTAATGTCAGTCCTGGTACGCCGTTGCAGATGGAAATATTTTTGGACAACGATTCAGCGCCGATATACGGCCTGCTGGTGACTTACATGTTGGTCACCGACACCAAGACGCAGGAAGAAACGATTATTATTAACGGGTAATTGATCCATGTTGATGCTGTTGCAGCGCAATTGAAGATATATCATATAAAAGAAAGAATTTCATTTTCAATCATATTTTCAATCAGATATCAGATAGAATCTTAATAATATTACAAAATATATGCAAATTTTTGCAAACACCAGCAATCACAAATTTAAACTAAAATATTAATTAATATCCCAAGTTAAATTGCTCATCAATTTAATAATAAATGTTCTTTATAGATTTTTAAAATACTTATTAGCATCATTATTAAATTGATTAATTTAATTTGAGATATTAATATTTCAGGTCCCAGGTTTATGATTGCGTTTCAAGTCTGAATCAATGCGCAGTATATAGAACTAAAAAATGTATTTGCAAAAATTTGCGTACAAATATTAAGCACCAAGATCTACTTCGACCAAAAATAGAATTCTTTCTCGTATTTGATGTATTCTTATCAGTCAAATTTCTTATAATTGAAAAAAACATCATTTTGTATGTCATAAAACATAGCATAATTTTCGCGCAGGTGCTCCGTCGATCCTTATTTGTTCGAAAATTTCAACACTGTGGATGGTGACTTCCTGACGGCGAAATTCCGAGCCTTCAAGTTCCCCGAAAGTACTTACGTTCAGTTCCGCGGTACTGTTAACGTCTGTTTGGATAAATGTCCTGGGGTATGTTTTCATCATTCTTTCATCATTCTTTAGTGCTCAATTATTAAACAAGCGATTTTTTAATTAAATTATACCATTTACAATGGTTCTTATCTCTTATTTTTTCTCTTCATTCGATGTCACTATTTACCGTCCTTTCAATGAGTTTATTAAAACATATGTTTATTTCAGATTGAATGCAGCAACGGTCAAGTCGGTTTCGGCAGAAAAAGGCGAGCCATTGAAATGTCCAGCACTGACAAGAATAAATTATTCGAGGTAACCATGTCGACGTTCATCAAGGTCGATTCCGTGGATGACATCATGATTGATCCAGGTATATATCTTCATCTCGTAAAGTAAATGAACGTTTGAATAATTATCGTGTTTATGGCTTCTATTACGATGTGTACATACATCTTATACTGTGTTGCTAGTATTTTCGGGATTCATCAGAAAGGGAAAAAACAGAACAAACACGAAAGAGAGGGCAGTGATCGCCGAAGAAGTTAGGGAGCAATCCGATCCGACGACAATCAGAACGCACGAAAGAGCGTTTCTCGCGGAGGAAATAAAGGAACAGTTTAAATATAAAGTCACCGAAGTGGTACTCAATGGTTCCTCATGTAGTACATTGAACTTATCTCTCCTTCTGATTTTTCTTTGCTTTTACAAACTCCTATAGAGAATGAGATTTATGTTTCCTGACAAATAATTGCTAACTGTAAATAAAACGCAGTCTGCGATATATTAAAAACGTGAAAAAAAATGAGAGTGCCGCTTTTGGAAATTATAGTTAACTTGCTCATTAATAATCGAGAGATGTCGATATGTCATAATCGCAAATCACTAATTATATTGTGATCATAGACTGTATATAATCAAAATATGTCTATATGTGTCTAGAAGAGCACTGAAATTTGATTTAAAATGTTGATGTTCCAAGCGCAATAATTTTCTCAAGAGGAAACTTGTGTCTTCAATGTAAAAAACTGCCGTCCATATTAAAATATCTTTATGCGTGATACTAAAGTATATTTAATGAGAATCAAATGTACTAGACAATGAATTCGATAAAATAAAATTATCGAATTTAAAATTAAAAAAAAAAGCTTAAAAAAGTGAATTAATGGCGTTAACATAATAAACAGTAACGTATGATTTCTCCGTTCTGCGACCGCCGAATTTTCAATCACGACGTATCAATTTTTAGTTTTATTATACTTTTTTAATTATATCATAAGTAACTGCTGTATCTCTTGATTGAGTAACTGCCAAAAGAAAATTGGCCTTTGCGAGCGGAGAAAGATGAAGACCTAGTCGTGCGACGAGGTGTAATATTAAAATGCGACTTAATTAATTACTAAGTAATTATTAATTGCGTATTTGTAATCTCAGTGTAATTATTACGTTAAATAAATATATAAATCGATAGCAGATATAATATAATGAATATCTTTTAATCATAATTAAATTATCTCTTCATATATTCATTACAAATGAAATAAAGAATGCATCCATCTTTTCCTTTATCTTTGAAGAATTTTAGCCAATTGTATTAAACCAAAGTATAATGCACGTTTTATGTTATTAAAAATAACAATATATCGTAAGTAGCAAATTTCAGGGATTGCATTTGCAAGGAATATAAACATAAAATTATAAACAAGCATTATAAATCAACAGCGTAAAATATAATAAAATATATATTTGGAATGTATAACGATTTAACAAAAAATATTTCTTTTACAAAATATAATTTTTGATTTATAATATCTATATATCAGATATAAATTTATATAAAATTTAACAATAATGTAGAGTACTTTCAAGCTATACTTTCATACATTTCTATATACTTATATTACATTTGGAAAATTTCGAATTTAATATTAATGATAAAAAAATATTTTTACAAAATACGACTTGATTTATGTATATGTATATGTATAAAGAGACAAAGTTGAAGAATAATATGGAGTATTTTCAAGGTATACTTTCATACGTTTCTGTACTTATATTACATTCGAAATATTCCAAATTTAGAATCAGGTATAGGCGCATTCAGACTCGCAGACAAACTCAAACCGAGTACGACTCGCGTGTCCACCGGATCAATCACACCGTCATCCCATAATCTAAAAAATATTAGAATATTCATAATACAAAATTAATATTTTTTGTATATAATAACAATAATTTACCTAGCACTAGAATAATAAGGATTGCCTTCCTTTTCGAACTGTTTTATAATCGGATTCTTGAGATTCTCTTCTTCTTCTTGAGTCCACTGCAAAATTGAAATACATTCATATGTGAATGTTGAAGAAACAAAAGTTAACAAAAATCACACCTGTTTGCCCTCTCTCGCACGTTGATCTTTTGTGATTTGCGCTAATACGCTGGCTGCTTGTTCTCCTCCCATTACAGATATTCTAGCATTTGGCCAACAATAAAGGAAACGTGGAGAATAAGATCGACCACACATTCCTATTCAAATTGTATTACTTTAAATTCTTTTTCTTTCTCTTAAAAAAAAAATATTAAAATAGCTAAAGAAAAAATACCGTAATTCCCAGCTCCATAAGATCCTCCGATTATTACTGTGATCTTTGGTACCTGTGCGCATGCTACTGCTGTTACCATTTTGGCACCATTTTTGGCAATACCTCCCAATTCTGCGTCTCTACCCACCATAAAACCTATATTCATAAACTTGTACATTTATATTTTGCTCTCTTAATGCGCGAATTTTTAAAAAATTAACATATAAATGGCGTTCAAGTAATATGCCTACCAGTAATATTTTGCAGAAAAATAAGAGGGATTTTTCTTTGAGCGCAAAGTTGCACAAAATGAGTTCCCTTCAGAGCACTTTCCGAAAATAATATACCATTGTTCGCGACTATGCCAACAGGATAGCCATAAATCTTGGCGAATCCAGTGACTAATGTTTCGCCGTATTGAGCTTTAAATTCGTGAAATTTCGAACCATCCACGATCCTCGCGATGACTTCTTTTACATCATATGGACGTTTTAGATTCGTTCCGACGATGCCATAGATATCATCAATGGCATGCACAGGCAGCTCAATGTTTTTACTGATTTTTACATCCATAGGCGGTTGCAAATTTAAATCTCTCACAATTCGACGCGCGAGATACAAAGCATGCGTATCGTCTATCGCGTAATGATCGGTTACGCCAGACTGTCTAAAATTTTAATTACAACTAAGCATTTATAAACGTCTATATACATAGCGTTTAAAATAATTACCGACAATGAAGCACAGCTCCACCTAAATCCTCTGCTGAAACTTCTTCACCAGTTGAAGCCTTTACCAATGGTGGGCCAGCTAAAAATATTGTACCTTGATTGCCAACAATAATATTCTCATCTGCCATAGCAGGAACGTATGCACCACCTATAACAATTATACAAATAATAAATCACATAAAAAAATTAATGTATTGATGATATCAATACTCTCTAAAAATTTGGAGCGAATCTCATTCTAAAGAATAAAATTTTATTCTTACAGATTAAAAATTGAGCCATTTTTTTTAATACTGACCCAATTTTAACTTTTTAAGGTGACTCCACTCTAACAAATTCAACAAAATAACGACAAACCTGCTGTGCAACTTCCCAAAATCACTGCGATTTGAGCTATTCCTTTAGCACTCATGTTTGCTTGATTATAAAAGGTTCTGCCAAAGTGCATTTTATCTGCAAATACATCATCCTGTCTGGGTAAATTTGCTCCTCCACTATCAACCAAATAAATGCAAGGTAATATATTTTCCTCTGCAATTTCTTGAGCTCGTAATTGCTTCTTGATCGTAATAGGATAATATGTACCAGCCTTTACAGTAGGATCATTCGCAATTATTATACATTCAGTGCTAAAACAAGACATTTAAAGTGCTGATTCCAAAAGAATCTAAATTAATTTTGTTATCCATGACCCTCATCCATACCCTTCTATTCTTCCAATACCAGTAATAATTCCACCTGCTGGCACCTCTTCCTCGCCATACATCTGATACCCTGCTAATTGTGAAAATTCTAGAAAAGGCGAATTCTTATCCAAAAGAGTATTTATCCGTTCTCGAGCTAAAAGTTTTCCTTTGCTTGTATGTCTGTCTCTGGCTTTCTGTCCACCACCTTCAACTATTTTCTCCACAGTGTTTTTCAATTGATCAATAAGGTTTTTCATTTGCATATAATTCTCCTGTAATATTAAAAATAATTATACATATACAATACATATACAATACATATTTGCAAACATGCAATTCATTTATATTACAAAATGTGTATAATTAAAGCAAGAAACTCAATGTTATTCATAATATCAAATATTAATTTTTACATAATTGACATTATGATAGTATTGCATTTTTAAGAGAAGTGGCGCAACTATAGTTATAAAAATAATGAAACAAAAATATATAAATGTACTTCCTAACCTGATACACTGGTGAGCTGGTATCCGGCGTAGTGCCGATAACAGACGCCTCCTCATGATAAAATTTCACGAAGGGTCGAAAATACCTCAATAAATAACGATTTCTCTGTAACATGTTATTCATAAATATTTTTTACCGCCAAGAGGAAAATGACAATCGACAACAATTGGCACGTTGTAAATTATTGTAACATGTCAATCGAAGATATCAAACTTGAAAACTTCTGAACACATAGAAGATTCGTGTAACGTCTTCTTATCGCGATGACTCGGCCACTTGCCGCTACTTGCACACACATACGTATCTGTGCGTGTCGATGCGTACGAATAGATCAGAGAGAAACCTAAGAGAGGACATAAGAGTCTTTTTCCTGTAACCACAAAATGCCTCTGCATATCACTGCCCTCTGAAGAAGTGGATGCAAACTACACAACAATATCCATTTTTTTTCGGTATTTTTGATGAAAATAAATTGCTGAAATCATTAAAATCTCTATTAATTTGATAGATGTATTTCAGAGATTTCAGCGATTTACTTCCATCAGGCGTACCTGATTTATTTCCATAAAGAGCATATATAATTTATTACAAATATACAACTTTACAAGTATTTTCTAAACATGTCAAAATATACGTAAAAATCGTATAATAATTTTTATATGCTTGTAAAAATAATGAAAATTAATCCAGAACAACGAATGACCCAACATGTATATAGTAATGACATTCAAAATTAAGATGTATTAACTAAGAAGTTAAATAA
>NW_017259257.1:568088-572047 GCF_001594045.1 Atta colombica | reverse complement strand
TTTTTTATCGATTCCTACTTTATATTTTAAATAAGTTTCTTATTTTATATTTTATTAAGGAACTTATTTTATATTTTTTATTTTAAATAAATCGTAAAAGTTGCTTTATCGAGCCATAATCGGCATTATATGTTAGTTTAAAGAATTTTTGGAACCTAAAATAATTTACAGCAATATAGTAGTGTCATAAATTTTTTAGTTGAAAAATTAAATAATGACTAACAAGATATTTAATACTTTTAATCAAAACTGTATTAAGCGCAAATTTTGCAATAAGAAAACTTGCATATATCTTTATATGCATATATAATAATAGAATATTTTTTTATTTAAATATGAATTATTTAAGAGTATAATGAAAATTAAAGCATATCAAAAATACCTCACACACGCGAATAATTATCAATTATGTTTAAAAGAATCGCGCAAATAATATAAGATTAAACTAGCCAGAGATGCCACAAAGCAAAGCGCGAAATGTACGACGATATATTTATCAAAATCGTGTAAAATACGAATAATTGACTAAACTGTGAATAATTTTCATACGCAATAGTTGAGTTACTGGGTATTCAAACGGCGTGCGGCGAACGGCGAGGGTGGGGAGTGGGGAATGTACTGTGCGGCGTGGTGGTTGACTACGTCATCACTTCGGCATTCGCTCAGCGATCTCGCAGAGAGACGGATGTAGTACGAATCGCTCCGCGCGTCGCATTAATCCATGAAAATTAAATACGTATCTACGAACGCGAATTGATCACTGCATAATTTGCAACCCGTGAACTGTCGTTCGTCGAAGATATGTATATATTTATACTATCACACGTTCGAAATAGACATCAAAATATATGATTGCTTAGAAATTACAAATTTACGTTTATACCGGTACTTGTTCTCTTTATGGTCATGATAACATATCGATGTCTTTGCATATCACTCTTTATTTTTGAATCAAAAGCATAATATAATGCAATACGTACAAATAAATTTAGATTCATTGAATTATCAAATTACGATTTAAAAGTAACAAAAGATTAAAATGCGTTAATCTTTTGTTAACAATATTGCGCGGGTTTCGTGTAATGAAAAATTATTACAAATTAATCGCTTATTGTAACACAATTTAATAAATATCTAAGATATACGAGTTGTGTGCGAAACGAATATAAGAAATACAGCAAAATCGTGCAATAAAGTCTATTCATTGAAGAATGTAAGAAAGTAAAAATATAATGACTAGATTATTTTACTGATTTTGTAATATGCATTAATATTTCGACAGTTAGATAATCTTGGCGCGCAACCTTGGGTATTGTTTTGGCGCGGAAGGGCGGGCGGGCGTCATGTTTATGCGAAGTTACCGAAATTATTCTATTATCGAAGCTCGTACAGGCAGGTAGCCATGTCGCGTGCTGCTTTTTACATTTTTTTTTGAAACATAATCGCGACAAATGCTAAATAATATAAAACAATTTATTTTACTGAATATCAAAAGTATATGATTACTAGCTCGCACGAATTATTCATAAAAGAATCGAGATGACAATCATATATCACGGGAACAGACATTTCGTACGGTTCATTTATTTGGAATCAAAACGCGATGGAAAAATAGAATTTATTATTATTTCGCAATAATTACGAACGACAATTATTTTTGTTAAATGGAATATTTTTGTCTCGCTTGAGTATAACTCTCGATTATTCTTCGAACGGTATCACACGAATCATAAAAAAAATTAACTACGTTCTCTAAAAAATTAACTAATATTCTCATGCAAATAACGCAATTTATGTGATTCCTACTTTCACAATTAATTTGCGTAATTAATAATTTAATTAATTTTTCGTTTTCCTGTATTTTTCGTGATATGATAAAAAATTGAATGTAACTTTGAAACTATTTGTCGGTAATAAAAAAATTATTCCTCTTTTTTATTAATCTCTAGCCCATTCCATTGACTTTAATTATAACTTACAGACATCGTAATAAGAGATTTATATTCGTTCATTCATAATCAGGCCTTATATTTAAGGCTTCCTTAAATTTATCTTTAGATACTCTACGAATTATTTCATTAGCTGCTGAGCATCTAAAAGTAAATTTAAGAAAGCCTTAAGTATAAGATCTGACTATGAATACGGGCATTAGTCCTTTTACCCACTCTGAATTTATTTCGCGATGGTGACGAATTGACGTGTGTTTGATATTCATTTCTAAAGGTCAATTGCACAGTAATATAAATAATAGCTGTATATTACATTTTTCAGACGATATATCTTTCCTCTCACGGATATACCTTAACGTGATGAGACGGTTCAGTACCCGGAGGATATATAGAATAGAACGATTTTTCTTAAGTATCTAAAAATTTTCGGATTTATCTAAATGATATATCTAGATAAATTTTTAGATATGAAGTAAGATTGTTCTCTTCGTGTAAAAATTCAACGATGGGGAAGTTAATGTACCCTCGTCCGCCGATTTAATTGAAAGTGAACGAACCGCAGCCGGTTCGTCGCGTCGCGCGTTTGCTTCAGGAGTGTTGTCGGACTAATAGACTTTTGACAAAACCCATTCGAATGGCGTTCTAGTTCGACGATGGAATCATATCTTCGATGTTTCGACAGGAAAGCGGAACTCTCTTTGGGACATTGCTGAGGTGGTCACGTACTCTGGGCACGAGGTGATGCCGGCCGCGTAATATCACACACTTCGCAATGGTGCTGTGTTCACGCAGTTTAACAATTACTGTTGCTGTCGGCTAATTGAGGACTCGCTCTGTCTGTCGGCCAACGATTCGTTTCTTAGCGGTAAAAAACGATCGACCGACTCGGATTCTTCTCTGGGCCTGTATTTGGTAACTCTGGAGTGAGCACATAACGATTGCATAATGAGTTACAAAATTCCGCTCTGATATATCGCTCAAAAAGGAGTTATGTATAACTCTGATTAGGGCGTTCATTTCTCTGTCATTATCTACCAACGTAAATCGCGTTTAATCTGATTTGGTCAGAGCCTAACTGTAGTAGTTTTTTTTTAAAACTACCTCGTGACGAGGGGTTGGATCCCATTTCCTGAATTGTCTAGATTGTTAGACAATCGGCAATGGTACCAACTTTCCTCTTATTAGAGGCACTTTACTGTTACGTCTATCAGCCTCTTGAAATCGCTGGTGGTACAGCACTACTTGTGTCCTACTAGAATTAGTAGTTACGGTATGACTGAGTCAATGTGAAATGTGATGTAGGCGTAAACTAGAGGTGACGGATTCGATACGATCGATTTCATCTTCTTTCATGTGAGATTTAATCTTTTTTCGGTATTCATCGTGTGTTTCGTAAGTACTCATCGACGTGAGGTGTTGATTCCATCGATCGAAATAGTAATCCTATTATAGATTTTGTAAACGTGGAGTGCCGCAGTGTTGCGCGAAAGACTTTTATAAATGAATAGTCCGCGCGCATTTATAGTGTATTATTCGCGAATGTTTTACGCGAGTGTCTTGTGCGAGAGGATGTCAATCCGATTCTGAGAGGAGAAGGAAGGGAGAGGCATCGAGCACTGGCGGAGCAACCTTGCGGTAAATATCATTTTTTGTTTATGTAAAATCAATATATTTTTTCTATTTATTCTGAGTTGTTTTATTTTAAAAAAGTCGATGCTTATAAAAATTATATGATTATTTTCAAGAGAACTTTGCATTTCGCAAATATTTTTTTAAATATTGCTTGATTTTTTGCTTTGTTTTAATTTGGATTTATATTCTTTTTGTTACAGAATCATCGTAGCGACGATAACTCCGCTGTTGCGCATCGGGTTGGTGAGTGATAAATTAATATTTTTATAGGGTAATGGATGTGTGGTAATTTCATTAAAATACTATATATATATCTATAAAGGCATGTATGCATTAATTTAATAAAAATATACGGATAAATATATATACATATATATA
>NW_017259257.1:557722-567988 GCF_001594045.1 Atta colombica | reverse complement strand
TATATATATATAACATTCCATACATCCATTGTCTTAAAATGAATTAGTACAGATAAACTTAATTCTGGATGCATTCTTATTATTGAATATATATTGTGCATGCATTGTTGAATTTATGTCACGTTACAATCTAGTTTGAGTTATTTCTAATTATTTCTATATGTTGTCACTGCTCTTATATATCTTGTTAATTTAGCTTATAAGAATAGAGTAAAACTATTTATAATAACTCAGAAGGATTATTCTTTAGCTCAAACTTTAGCTCAAATTTTGTTTACTATAAATTCATACGTTAATATTGAACATTTTGATATGAAGTAACTCAAGCTAATTCGGTTTGATATTAAGCAATTCAAGTTCAGAAATATAATAAAAAATAGATTGTTTCGATGATCATTTTTTAACATGTTTTATATAATGTTAATACATTTTGACACACTTGGAAATAAAAATAAAAGAGAATAAAATATTCGTTTTTCTAAATATATGAAATACATAAAATTAAACAATATAAAATTTATATATTATAAAATAATAATTAGAATACATGAAACTGTCTATCTATGAATATTATAATATGGAAAAGCGTTTGTTACAGTGTAACAAACAAATATTATTTTATTAATTTTCCTATCTATCCTATTCCCAAATATTTATTCAGGATTAAGTTTTATACAAGTTAGTGCAGAAAAGCAACATCTACATACACATATATGTACCATATATTGTTTTTTAGAAAATTCCTTCTATTGTTTCTATTGTTTCACACTTATTTATACACACTGATGAAATAATAATGAAAATGTTAATGTAGCGCATGTAATTTATTAATCTCGCTTTTCTATAAAAGATATTTTACGTTTATTAATTATTATTATTTATCTCAGTACACTTACTTCAGCCTAATCTTTTATAACTTATCCATGTAACTGGGTTTTATACTAGTTAAAATAGTAACATGATGTAAGATTCAATATATATTTTATCAAGAAATATAAGAATTTTATCTTATAACTATTTTAAAATTCAGAGTTTTGCATGACTTAAAATACTTAATTTTGAAATATTAAATTATTCAAAAAATGATTCTAATAATAATATACGAAATATGATATTATATAGGGATATATTTATTGATGTGAGGGAAAATTATCCCTTTCGGATCTTACATTATTCATTTGAATTTCTCATCTCCGCATGTTTTGATGAAATTTAACAACGAATCATTCGAATCGTTAAAAATACATACTTGGGCCTTGAATTTTATCGCATGATAATTGATTTAGTCATTTTTAGTCATTTATTTTTAAATTAAATTAATATTTTTAAGTTTTTTTGATTACATTATAAAATTTACATTAAGAAATTTAATCTAGTTTCGTAATATTCGATTTTTTAAATAAAAACGTTATTGGCATGAAGATTTTTTTAATTTAAATTTATTTTTAATCGAATATTTACATTTTTGATTTTGAATAAATGCGAATAGAAAATAAACGCGAAATTTATTCATATATTAATAGAATTATTATTATTATTATTAATTATAATTGTTTATGTTAATGTTTAGTCGATTTTATTAATATGATGGCCTCTTTGCGACGCGTTCGTGTTTCGCACATTATACAAAAGCGTAAAATCTTATTGCCGACGATAGTAGTCGGCAACAAAAAAAAAAGTATTTCCCCTTGATGTCGATTTTTGGCTTATGAAGCCAGAATATTTACTTTATTTTAGCAATTTGCGCAATAATTACTAAAAAATTATACATTTATTGAATTGTTTATATATCCGTTGAATATATCTATTTAATACAGATAGCATTTATCTTGTCGTAGTCAATGAAATTTATTGTTGTTTCATTAATGTAAATTACACATGAAATCGATGAAACATACGATAACAAAAATTGTTTATTAATTTAACGAGTTTGATAGATATTTCATTTTAAAATTTGGATTTTATTTTGAATATCAAAAAGTCATTATTAGTGGCTTATACTTAAAAACATAATTTTGAGTGGCTTCTAATTAAAAATTTGAGAATAATCGTCAATTTTTTATCTATTTAATATACAAATTTTAATTTATTAAATAAGTTAGTAAAACTTTGACTGAGGCAATGGTTAAATATTAACTTCTTGCTTGCTTTGGACATTTATATTTTTAACATTACAAAATTACAAGTATATCTCAATGATTAATTTATTATGTGTGAAAGCCTTATCGCTGTCCCTCCCCCATTAGATGGATGCGTGATTTGTTGCGAGGAAAAATCGAAATTGGTTTCATCATGAAGAATTATTTCTCGTTTTCCGTAAAGTCCATTCATAAAGTCTAATTTGGTGTCCTGTTGGATATTTTTGTACAGGATCTGAATTAATCGAAATTAATATAGTACATTACATGATTATATGATTAATATGGATATACATATAATGATTGTTTAAATCCAAATTATTGAGTAAATAAATTTAAGTTTTATACAAATAATTTGCTTATATTTCGATAATTGCTTTAACAAAAATATGGTTACGAATATATATTTAATTTTCTAACTGTTATTTTCAAATCATTTTTAGGTATTGGACATCCCGCCATTCTAGAATATTGTTAATTATTAATTTATGTGTACTTTTTTATGATAAAATACATGCAGATTTATGTTATGAGATTATATTTAACAAATTTTTGATTTTTGTCGATTTAGATAATTTTTACCATTTTACAAAATACTGTGTTCTTTTAACAATGATATTGTTAAAACATGATTACATTTAATAAAAAAATTAATAAAAAATATGTGAGTCAAAAATTCGAGATAAGTCGAATGGGTACTCTCATATTAGCAGGATATTAATAATTAAAATTGTGGAAAAATACAGAAAAATGAGAATCGTTAAATTTTATATAATAAATTTTTTAGTTTGAAAGTATAGTTCTTTAAAATTCCGTTATTATCAGATTCGATTTATCGCGAACAGTTGGTATCCGAGAAACTTTTGTACCCATACATATAAAAAATTGCAATAACGCATGTATTTTATTATTATTAAATATATTCCTTCGTAACCATATTCTATAAGGAAATTATTCTATTCTTATATGATTTTTAGTAATGTGTGATAGAACATATTTTCTCGCGAATTTTAATATTATATTAAAGATGCGATAAAATTGTATAATCGTAATTATAATTGAAACTAAAATTATTACTATAATAAGTAGTCTGGAAGATTCGGGATTCATATTGTCCTGTAATAAGATCGGTGATGTTTGACGGATTGCTTAATTTTTCTTTGTGAATGGATTTTGTGAATTTGATGTAGAATTGGAAAATACATCAAATTTGTTCTCCTATGAAAATTGTTCATCTTTGTATCAGATACTAACCAGCGTAAAAACAAGGCAAAGGGCATTTTGATGTGATCAAATTATTGGGATAGTTATTTTGAACGCGGTAAAAGTGCTGTCGTAAATATATTAGTGACTTAATTTTTATCGTGACATTAATGAGTTTTATAATCACAAATTAATAATTAATAGTAAATGCGATTTAATTCTTGTTAGTATTTCATTCTGCATTTATCAATATTTCATTAAACATTGATATTTAAAAAAATTTGTGTTATCGTATGTATTTTCGCCGTTTTATATAATCCCATATTACTAAATTTTGTTAATTATATGCTTCTATAATATAATTTTTATATTTCAAACAGCATTTATAATTGTACATTATATTGTAAACAATTATTATTATATTATTAAATGTATAAAGGATTACAATAAAAGATAATATTAAAAAATGCAATATGATTAGCGAAATACAATAAAATAATTGGACATAAAAATAAAAAATAAATTTAAAATATACTTACCTGCAAAAATGGACTACTGAATTTATTGATAGCTCGTTTTTTTACGAGTAAGTATACTTACAAAGAAAAGAGGACCGCCAATAAAATCGACGGAGGTGGTGGGCCTCTTATACAAATTGATTCGTTTTTATTCATTTAAATTTTCTTTATACAACTTTAAATTAAATGTAATTTGTTTACAATTAGAAGAATTCCAACTTTTCAAATTGCAAATTGCAATATAATAAAGTAGCGCATTGATTTGGTCCGCCATGTTTCCCGTGCTATATTTAAAAACCTATATTTGTTTTTTTTTAATTTCAACAGTATATTTAAAATTAGATATTTTAAAGATTTTAACAAATAAATTTCTTATATTACATATCAGCTTCGATCGTGAAAATTCTACTTTGTTGTACTTAACGATACAAAGCAGAGTTCTTATATGGATATCGCTCGACGCTCATCTCTCCAGTGTGCAATATGCATAAGGTCGGTATTCATTTCAGTATTCAATCAATTCTTATTTTAAGACTATCTTAATATCCTAAGATGCTAATGCGGCTGTCTGATTCAGTTCATGACAGTCTTAAGATTGTACTTAAGACGATCTTAAATATAAGATCTGACTACAGGCAGAGAGAAATCTGAATCTCTATTAATTCGATATATTTTAATTATTTCAGCGATTTCAGCAATCTATTTTCATCAGGAGCACCGCAAAAAATGGATATTGTGGTGTAGTTTACATCCATTTCTTTAGAGGACAGTTATAGTGTGCGGCGTCATCTTTCAAGTTTCTTTCTGATACGATTAATATGCGTGCATGTGACATAATGGCGTTTGATTTATTTTGACATTTGATACATAAATGACTTGTTCTTTTTAATGAAACTTCTTGCACTGTTTTACATTTTCTCTTTTTTTTTCTTTTCTCTTTTTCTTTTCATTGATGAGAAAAAAGAGAAGAAAGATGAACTGTGAGAGTTCAGTCCTATAATCAAGCCAACGTACTCTGATCTACTGTGCCCTGATCTCATCAATGATTGAACTATAATATATTGTAATTTTATATTTTATAGATTTTAATCTTGATTTAATTTACTCTTTATTCTTTTTTAATTTTTAGAATTAGAAAAAAATAAAAGGTAAGTTAAATTATCGACGAGATAATATTAAAGACCATCAACCTTGGGCAAATTTTCGGCGGTATAAAAAGGACCCTAAGGGAGGTAATTGAAAATGCTGACATTACGCTGACAATTGATATAAATTTGTTATTAACATAAATATTTGGCTCATACATTATTAAATTCATGATTTTTTATTACATAAATGTTTTATCCCATAAATAAATATGCACACTTATAAAGCTATAATATCCTATTTATTGCAGAAAAATTATAATTTTTTTCTCTGCAGTTATCATCTCTGATCTTGATAATCAAACTTTGATGACACTGAAATCACAGTTTTAAAGAAAAATGGAGTATTATTGAGTTATAAATACATAAATATGTCTACTGAACTAATAAATCATAAAATTAGTAAAAGTTCAATATTATCAGTTTAAAACCCTTAATCACTTCAATATTTATAAGGATGCGAACTCCCACAAGGATGTCATTCTTTAATAGTTTCTCGTCAGTAATGTAGATTAAATTAATCTACATTAGTAAAAACAAGCAGAAACAATTTTACCAATTTTAGGTAAAGCAGTTAGATAGCAATAGCTACAAAAGGCGTTGTTTGGCGCTACTGATGCACAGCTGATATACGCTATATGTGATTATACAGTAATGTAGTATTCATACGTATGTGTCGTCTAATCGAAAATTGTAGGCGTAAAACGCAGATTAGATATTTCTTTGTCGGTCAGAGAAATATATTTTAAATCTCATTTCAATTAATCAGTCTCATTCTCTCTGTCATTATTGGTATATTGGCTACCGTTGCGCGGCAAAGATGCCTAATCTAACCAATTTATCCCATTTTCCTTTAAAGGTAATGTATGAAGTGTTAACTGAACATCCTTTCTTATTCAATGTGTGCGTTTTCAATGTTGTCATCTATATTCACGACGTAATATTGTATTTTTAATTGACATTTAAGTGTGTATTTGAATTCATAACTTATTTTTGTTCTTCGATTAACAGTTCAATTTATAAATATTGCATGATCAATAAAACCAATACTGTTTATAATTATATTTTTCAGATTATATTTGCCATTCACTTGCTACTTGTATCATGGTAAGGACAGCTTGGATTCTCTGCTGAAGTGGAAAGATTTTATGTATTTATCAGAACTTGTATTTTTATAATATGTATAAAATGTAAGATACATTACAGGGGTATGCAAGGGAATTGGTGTCCCAAATCTGTACTGTTCTATAACTTGCTATTCTTTGTTTGTATATTTTGGGCTGTTCATAATGTTGAATCTGATGAACCATTGCAATTTGTAAGTTATTATTGCAATTTGTAAATTATATAAAAGTAAAAAGAGAGAACTTATTTGTTTTTATTTGAAATGGCTGTAATTTTATATATATATGTGTATATTTTACAGGCATTTTTCATAAATGTATTCTCTATATTTCTTGATGTTATCGTATTAGCGCTCTATTATCCAAGTATGATCACAGGTGAATATTGAATATATGTATATACATATATACATTGCAGTTAATAAAGAAAGAAGGAAAATAAGATATTACAAATTATTTATTGATCAAAAGGTTTTATTAACTCTTAATTTCATTAATTTGTAGATGGGTCTGAAAAATTTAGCGCAGCTGTTATGATCATAAACTTAATCGTTCGTCCTATCTCGAGTATATATCTGTTGAGAATAGGCCAAGGAAGAAATGGCAACTTAGCTACAGTATTCGCACCAAGTCCTGCCATGGGTCAGTAAATCACTGGCTACACGTCTACGCTTTTGTAGTGCGTCAGTGCTTCGTCAAGATCTGATTTTAAGTATGTGCACGTATGCTTTATTGCAAACTGCAATTATTTTGTGCATTATTAATAATCTATGATTTTTAGCTACTTAGGTATCTATGTATCCAGTTATGGCACTTCTGTTAAGACTGCTTTTTGCTTGAATTTATGTTGCATGAAAGTATAATGTGCTGCAACAGATATTTTTAATGATTGTAAATAAAATTAGACTCCGTCACATACATATTAATTATGTTACTTTGTTTAAATTCTTTATAGGTTACGGCAGGCAAGAGTACGAAGAAATTTCTCATCCCGTCCCACAAAACTCCGATTTCGAGGGAGTTTAAGATTGAATAGAGTTTGTTTGAAAAATTTTTTTTATCCTGTTTTAATTCTGCTGGTCTGTTAAAATTTACTATACGATCACATGAGTTAATATGATTAAAAAGTTTTAAAAAATAAAAAACATTTACAGAAAAAAAGATCTTGCATTAGAGATGAAATACCAGAAAGTAAATATCAGAGAAAAAAGTTTTTAAATAGAATAGTAGTAAGAAATTAAATTACATTGTGAGTCAAATAAATTCAAATAGACCACCAGAGTTAAATCCATATAATATATACATGTTGTGACATAATTTTAGATTATAATTTTGTAAGATTATTTATTAATGCTATATTAGCATTAATGAATGCTATGTTTAAATACATAACGTTTTGTTAAAAGTTTCTTAAAAAAAATTAAAGATTATATATTTTTATTTATAACTTAATTTTTTATTTTTTAGTTGAATTTTGTGCAATATGTCAAGATATATATATTTCTATATTTTATCTAATCAAATATAATAACATAGCAATAATAATATAGCAATATTACAGAGGCATAAGTTACTTTAATTAGCTAATCATATTTGTTAATTATTTTTATTGTTTAGAATTAATCGAATACAACGTTTTAAATCTTATATATATTTTTACGCAGATCGTTGTATGTACCTAATATTTTTAATACATTCAAAATCTATTCTGTATAACTATTTCTACTATTGACTTGCGAATAAAAAATTTTAATGCAATCTCATCGTCATCGAGAGAAAATTTTCCCGAAAGTTTGCGATCCAGTAAATCCTTCCATATCTCGATGATATAATTTCTTGAAATTATTCACAAATTTCTTTTTATTTGTTATTTTTAACAATAAAGTTAGAATTATTTACGATTATTCCCTAGATTTTTATTGTATTTTCTAGGAAAAATCGAATGACTCTAAATTTATTCTGATTTGTTCCATGATGTTAAGATGCTCACAATCAGTTTTGCTACATTTCGAAGATACGGCGCGCGAGCTTGGCGGTGCCCGGCCAGGAACGCTTGATGGCGCCAGTGTCGCGGGTATAAGAGCCGCGTCCGTGAAGCGGCACACTTCAGTAGTGTGGGTGATCGTAGCGGGAGGAGTGTGGCTCCGCGCGCGGCCGCACCGCGAAACCGTGCCCACTCGCCTCGATCACGGAACGTCCACTCGTTTTCACGTCTCGTGCGAAAACATGGCGGCCAGCGACGACGAGCCGATGCATCTCTACGAGGTCTTTCAGAACTGTTTCAACAAGATCGCCAACAAGCAGTCTGGTGAGTGTGCGTCGTCGATAGTGTCCGTGTCTCTTCTCGCGCACGGGTATACCTTGCGCCGTATGTGGCCCGTGTAGAGGATAAAGCGACGGACGTCTTTCTCTCTCTCTCCCTCTGTCTCCTTCTCCGGTGTGTCTAGTGTCTTTACCCGGTGCGTCGTGCGTATTGTCAAATCCTATCGGCGTTTTGGCCAGCGGTCGATCGAGCCCGCGATCGCGCCGAGGATCGGCGCGTCGGCCGATCGTGTCGTCGACGGCCGCCAGGGCCTTACCTCGCTCTGTGTTTTGGTTCGCTTGTCAGTGCCCTGGACAGTGCTGCCCCGTCGACGACAACTAGCGACGAGAGCAACGGCTCTCTACCTCGTGTTCCCCGCGTCCTGGTTACTCTCTTACTATTCTACGATTATCCCTCCGTGGGTTCATCCTCGCCCTCGCGTGGATCGCGGCGCCGCGCCGGGATGCGAATAACATAACCTAGAAACGCGTTAAAGAGACGTCCGTCGCCATTCGCTGTCATGTGCAACAGTGTGAGCGGTATGTGCGTGTGTATGTGTGTACGTGTGCATGTGTGTGCGTGCGCGTGCGCGCGCGCGCGCGTGTGTGTGTGTGTGTGTGTGTGAACGTGTAGAGCATGCTCATATGAATGCGAGGGTGAGCGCCGATAGGGAGGCTTCCGGGAAAGAGATGATCCCCGTCGCGATGCTCCGTTCCGCTCCCAGTCGATCTCTCGTATTATCGCGGTTTCGTACCCACGTGCCGGAACGTCACCGCGATCGTACGAATCGTTAGTGGTTAATCGCTCGGATGTAATGCGACAGTCCATAAATCGAATCCTTTTTCCTTCTTTCTCATGTCTCTTCTCTTTTCCTTTATCTTCTCTCTCTCTCTCTCTCTCTCTCTTCCTCTCGTTTCCTCAGCAGTCAGCCTCCGCGAACACCTTTTTCTTTTATTTCTCGCTTCATACACCTGCCAGAGAAGCAGCCACGAAGCGATGCGCCGTTGCGTGCCGCGGAATCGTGCGTTACCTCTCGAAAGCGGTTCTCATCCTTTGTGAATCTTTTGATTGTCACGACCATGTGTCAATTTCTAGCCCCCGCTAGTTTCTAAATGTCTAACATTTGGCAGGTTATTTGATAATTTTTACTTGTTATTTCAATTAATAATGAATAAATACTTGACAAAAAAATTCCAATACTTATATCTTCACTAATGTCGTTTCATTTTAATTTTAGTTCAATTAATTGATCTTTTTCTACTTCTAATGCGCGTTTCTATCAATGTATATTAATTTTAATCTCGATTTAACTTATTTTTTATCATTTTCTAAGAATTAGAAAAAGAGATTACTTAAACGGAGATTAATCTATATTGTTAGAAGAAATTAATCTTGTTGAACTAAGGTTAAAGTTAATCTATTAATAAATTCATAGAAACGGGCATAAAAGATGTAAATAATTTTAGATTATTAAATTTATTGATATTTTGATTGTGAATTTTGGTAGATAAATTTAAATAAAAAATAAGTAAAATACAATTTGATGGTAAAAACTCGTTGTTAATGCTTCGACTGGTATACCAGAATTTTTTCAGATTTTTATATCGTAACAATAAAAAATTTGCTCTGTTTCCCTGTTGCTGGCGGAAGAGTTAAAATTCATGTTGCCGGCAGAAGATTAAATATTGTAATTAAAATCATTGAAAAATGTAATATTGGTACCTTGCTTGTTTGTATTAAGCCTGCAGCTGTACTTTTTGATCTGTTTTTCAAACGATTATATGTAATATACTGAGAAAAAAAATGTAACTACAATTACATGTATTTGTAACTATA
>NW_017259257.1:538634-557622 GCF_001594045.1 Atta colombica | reverse complement strand
ATAGAGATATACATACTTATCATTATTATTATAGTAGTAATTATAATTTAACATAATTATAGTTACAAAAATACCAAAAAATTTACTCAGTGTACTTATAAGAGTTATTATTATTATACTTGTTTCTAGTTAATCGATATTGAATTATGCTTATGATATTACAATGCTTTTTGAAACCGCGAGATTCCCACGTTAATTATCGTTTCTGAATGTGCACAAAGCATTATGAAATTGCAATCCAGAGAAGGACGCGGATGCGTTGCGCGGCAATTCACAGCATAGTTGGTTAACTAAATCTCAAATGTTTGTTTGGTTTGAGACGCTATTTGAAAGACGACGGGTGCTGTAGGCTCTCTTGTACGCTAAGTTCGGCGTAGCTCGAGTGGCTCGGAAAGCCCGCAAAAACTACGTTTTGGACATCTCATCCGAGGCGTTCCCATATATTCCTTTGAAACGCTGCGGGAGCTCTGCGCTAGCTATTCGGTTAAATATAATTTATATCGCGGCATTGCGTATCCCGTGAAACTTCTTAGGACGACAAACAAGACGACAGAAAAGGGTAACGTCGAGCTCGTGAGCCTTTGCACATTAGTTGCAAAACAGCGTAATTTCAGGTGGTTTCTCACGGAAAGAACAGTTTTGCTGAAGTATGTACAAATTTAGATACAGATTTGAAAATAATTATGTTGAACCAAAATAATTATGTAGGACGCTACAGCTGGTCGCTATAAAAATGTCGAAATTTTTTGTCATAATTCAACATCGATTAACTAGAAACAAGTATAATAATAATAACTCTTATAAGTATATTGAATCAAATTTTTGATATTTGTAACTTTAATTACGTTACTATAATTATAATTACTATTATAATAATAATGATAAGTATGTATATATTGTTATATCATACTTGAGTTTTCTATATAATTATTTTGATAGTAATCCAATAAAGTTATTTCTATATTTAGATCTATATCTATATAAATTTCAAAATCATTCTTTTTGTGTACTGAAAAAAATACTAAATTTTAATATTCATTTGAATATTTCTAGATATAAATATTTATTGAATATAAACATATATTTATTTTATATAAAATCTATTAATTTAATTTAACTATCTTCTTATTTATTGAGTAAATATTTATTTATTGTAAGTAAATGTTTACTTAATATTATTCAAAGATATATGTACTAAGATTTAGTAAATTTTTTTCGAATGTATGAAAACACTGAGAAAAATGACTAGCTGGATTAATTAAAATTCTGGTTGAAAAAGGATTAGAAACAGAATGTTTTTGGTTAAACCTACTAGAATTCTAGTCGAGATAATCGAAATTCTGATTGATATAATCAGAATCTTCTGATTCGTCCATTTTCTCAGATATTTTTCTCAATGAAATAAATAATTATACCGAGTTACGTTAGGTATTGTAAATGAATTATATTTCTCTTAGTGATATTAAATTTGTAGCAAGATATTCGATATCACGTTTATCGAATGTCTTCACGTCGGTAGTATTTTAACGACAGAAGATTAAACATCTCCGTTCTTGGCGATCGAAGAACCGTTGCAGCAGAATCGATGGAGTTCGTTATTTACGCTCGAATGTTTCCACTGGGTGTCGGATTCGCCGAGTCTCGTTTCTCATAATTTGATAACTATGAGACAGTTGATTGTCGTCAATTCATTTCGGCCCGTTAATCTTGACGATTGTCGTTTCACGTCGAAGAGACCTTTGTCGCGGATCTTTCTGCGCCGCGCTCGTTATTAAGGCTCGTATTACTTTGCGTACCATACTTAACGAGCCGTATTACAGCGGTCGCGAGCCTTCAATTTACGGCACGATAGCTCTGTATGCTATTTTGCAAACAGTCCGTATTAAATTTCGGTCTTATCGCCAGCATAAGGGATAACATCAGAAGCATTGACAATAGACTTATATTATTAGTAATATTATTATTAATCGCCGTAGTATAAAATAATTTAATAACAAACACACACACAAGAGAAATATAATCATCTTAAGTCTTATCACAAAAGTAAATTACGTAACGTATCTTCTTTATGATTTTCTATAATATTATGTACGAAAAGAATTCGATTTTGCTCCAGTATTTAAAAATTTATCTATAGATTAGGACTTAGATACAGAAAATAATTTTCATGAATCATCAAGATAATTATAGAACGCTCAAGCATAATGAATAATATTATAAAAAGTTGATATTCTAGCAATCAACTTGAATGTTTCATATAATTAGCATAACAATCTATAGATTCTCGATATTAAAACAAGAAAGTTAGACAAACAAATGAGAATCATACGTAGTTGTCAGTGTACAAATTAATAGACAATTCACAATATGATTAATTCTTAAAGTTTCATTTATTTTAAATCATACGTTTCTCTTCGAGCCATCCTCAATGAATAATATTGATGTTTAAAATTAGAAAAGTTTTAAAATTTTAAACATTGTTCACTGAGGATAACCCAGAGAAGAATTGAAATATATGATTTTAAAATAAATGTAATTTTAAGAATTAATCATATTATTTACTAATTCATGCACTGACAATCGCGTGTGACTCATTTGTTTGTTTAATTTCTTTGTTTTAATTCCCACATAATTATTATTTTCAGATTTGTTTAGATAGTTTAACAAAGTCGTTCTTTCGGTATACAGCCAAGGATCGTCATAGGGTTCAAGTGCAAGGGTATCCCAAAATAGCGTGTATTCTACTTACCGAAAATACTTCTGGTGTCTGTTTTAATTTACTCTAATTTACTCTCACCATAAAAATTCACCCACTGTGGTCTTTGTTTTGGCTTCGCGTTGCGTATAATTAACTGATCGACTGAAATTTTATCAGTCACGCAACATAGTAACGTACATAAACAGAGATAAAAGGCGGTCAGAAAGATAAGCGTTTCATTGTTCGTCCGTGTTTCATGACGTCGGTGAAATGGTCGCTTCGAGAATGATTTCACGTTGTGTTTTACCGCCGCGGCGACGAGATGCATCCCGGAGAATCCATCGGCGAAGATAAACGTTCGCGCCGGCGCGAGAAAATAATCTGATTTGAAATTACGCGTAATGCGGCGAAAACACTCGCAGTGCCGAAACCTAACGGATCTAAAATTAGTCACGCACGGTGTGACTCACGAGTAAATCTACCTGGGGCACTAGTTTGTTTCAGGAAGTAGCGAGCTCGATAAAATATAGTTTAACAAACACATGTGTGATTCACGTATAGCGCAAAACGTTCACGCATCGAATGTTCGAAATGTCGCTCCATTTGCGCTGTCGCTATTGTGTTACGATTTCCAGTTGCTAAATGTTTTTTGTTATGTATCCATTTAGTTTAGCAGAGTTGCTATAAAACTTTGGAAATTGGGAAAATCAAGGAAATATCAGAGAAATTGAAAACGATCAGAAATTAGAGAAAAATCAGGAAATTTTACGCAATTTTCTGAAAAATTAAAATTCTTGGTCTTAAAGAAATTTATTATAATATACATTTGCAATATCAGCAACATTAATAGTAATTTATATTACTGGGTATGTTAAATTGCAACAAAATATTTAACGGTTTCCAAATCAGGACGAAAATACTAAAATTTTTTAAATATTATCGATCAAAAATCAGGGAAAATTATGAAATTTTGTCAGGAAATCAGGAAGAAATTATGAAATTTCAGGATAAGGAATTTATGACAATTCCATTCAGTGTTTCAAGTAAAGAAATTTTAACAGCCATCTTTTAAATTATTGATTGCATTCAGCAGAAAATTAGTTTTGCAGCTGTTGTATTGTAGAATTCTTTAATTTTAATTCGATTGGTCTTTTCCTTAATTCCTTACTATATCTGAATGTATAAACCAATCATATTAAAGAATCTTACAATTGCAAAGTTGTTTCTTCTTCTAAACACAGCCATTGTTTTGTTTTCATTTTTATTACAGAAAAATAACTGTAGTAGCGCTGAAACAGTGTTATATTTTAAGACAAGGGGGAACACAATAAAATAATGAATTATAATAAATCTTACTCAAGAAAAAAAAGCTGTAAGATTTAAAAAATAAATTCCTGTCTTCTAAAGGTTAAGGTAATATTATTTGCTCGTACCCTTCTGGCCAATGTACGACTTGTGCTCAATTTCCTGTATGAAATAAGGTTGCCTTTCGCGAATGGAATATTTCGAGCGTCGGATATATCCCAATAACGCCGTTTTCGCGACTCTCCCTCGATCGCGAGATATCCCGTATCGTACCACGAAGGTTGCCACGCTCAACATTCCCCGACCAGGGTCCACCGAACTCCACGCCGGCGCCATTTTCGAAACTCTCCTTCCTCGGAGCGAGAGTTTAACCGAACGACCATAAACGAGCTCCAGACACAACACTCGTGACTTAGGTCCTTCTCTCTTTTTCTTTCTCCGGCTACTGCCATCTCTCTTCCTTCACTCTCTTTCTCTCTCTCCGAAGAATTATCGAGGGAGTGTCACCGTGATGCACCTGCCTCTCGCTCCGTCTCTCTCTCTTTCTCCGTTTTTTTCTCGCTCCCGCGTACCGCCGCCTCTTTCTCGGTCTTTCTTTCCCCGTCTCGCGTGCACGCGCCTCACGCGCGCGTCCTCGAACTTATAATGGCTCATGTCGAAAATCCACATACTTAAAATATGGAGGAGGGTGCGTCATCTTCCGCCGCCGTCGGAAAAATGTACCATCGCGACGCCGCACCATCTAACATAAGATTGTCGCAGAATTTTGCTTCGCTCTTCTCGCGTTCAAGTCTGCCTGACTTTAGTAAAAAAAGAAATCTGTCTGTTAAATATTAAAAAAAAATAATCTATAAATAAAAGATTAAGTGTTAGTTTCCTGAAAATTCCTTTGCATATATTTGGATCTTTGAAAACTTATATAATACAACACTTTGCAGATATATTATTTTTTTTAAGATCAATTCTTCTAGTGCGATTTAAAAAAAAAGCGAATTATTGCGATAAAATGAATGAAAATGTACGATCATCAGCGATAAAAAAATCCTGCTTAATCTCTCCGCGTAAATCCGCGATTTACTCTAATCAGATCCCGTCGCTTTGTTTATTAATACTGAGTGGTTTATTAATACTGGAGGTGCAATTTGGAGGTGGGAGCGCGTTTATGCGAGTTGCAGGCAGATTCCGTGAAGGAGATAGCGGTATCGCAGTTATAAATATATTCTGGCGAATTTTATCCAGAGTTGGCGGCGGTGGCGGCGGCGGCGACGGCGGTCTCCTTGGACGCTTTTCAATCCTCTCCTTAGGAAAGGCCAAGTCCAGAACGCGCGTTCACGTATGCACGCACACAAATTAAGGGCGCGGGCATAATCTACATTTACAGCGGGGACTCGATGAGCATCTGCTTCTACCCCTCTCGCCCTCGACCGTCCCCGTTTACCCGTCGCCCTAAACTCGATCCCTTTCCCCGCCAACGAGCATCCTCTCCCAACCGTGCATTCTCCCAATCAGAATCGTTCTCTCTTCGTCCGTTGTTGTATCGGGCTTATCATTCCTCTCTGTTACTCTTTGTACTCGCTCTTTCTCCCTCGCCTTTTCTTCATCACTCGTCTCATCTTGTTCTCTCGCAAGTTCACGAACGAACGCATGCAGTGATGTCGATAGGTCACGCGAATCCCTGCCCGCATCAACTTGATTTTCTTAATAACAATCCTTTATATCGAAAAGTTTATAGTTATGTCAATAACATATCGAGTTGATGTGCATCATAATCATGTATTTTTGTTGTTTTCATAAAACTTGTATGTTCTTCGAGATAATTTAACTCAAACTTACGATTTAAAATAGAAATACTTAGACCAGTATTCATAATCAGCTGTCTTAAGTACAGTCTTGAAAAGTCACGAATCAATCAGAGGATCGTATTAGCGTCTTAAGACAGTCTTGAAATAAGAACGGATGGTATGAATACCGCCCTTAAATTAGATTTAACCCCTCATTATTCTCGTGAGGATGTCTAGCCTTAATTAAATTCGCTAAATGTATCAATGCTATACATTATACATTATTTTTAGTGCAAATTGTTTGTTGTCTTTAATTAAAAAAAATTAAAATATTTTGTTGCTTTTATGTTCATTTAAAGGATATGTAGAATATTGCCAATCTTTATTTAATTATAAATTATCAAGAACAAAGGAAATTGAGAATGTTGGGATGATGTCAAAAACATCCCACCATGAGTAATTGTGTTAAAAACAGCCACGCGAATAATGTAAGGTTAATTATATAACGAACATAGGAAATAGAATATTGTTGATAATACTCTCTTACATTGATATTTTAATTCATGATATGAAATTCTCTAATATTGTATGAAAGTAATTTTTTTTGCAAATTATATTTGAGAGTAAAGCATTATGCAATTCTCACATTACTACGTATAACACTCGATCTCATCACCGTTACTTTTGGCGGCCAGGAACAACTGGCGGCGGAAGACAAACGACGGAAAATGGAAGACATTTTAAGGCTTTTTGTGAAAAACACGGGCGCACGCCACTCGAGAATTCCTGACTAATGCAAGTCCCTCGTTACCGAACCGCATATACGCCATTCGCCTCGCTCCTGTTATGGTCGATATGAATTTGCCACTGCGTGAAACTCGCGCTCCGGGTCCTCTCTCTCTCTCTCTCTCTCTCTCTCTCCGCGGCTCTCTTGCTCTCGTTCTTCGCACTCTGTCTCTCAGTTTCTTTCTATCCCTTTTTCTCTCGCAGTTGTACTCCGTTCGCTCTTCAAAGTTTCTTTCTGTTCATCTCTCTGTGCCCCCCCCCTCCCCCTCTATCACCTTCATTTCCTCTCCACAAATTTGCGACGCTCCACGGAGAAGAGCAAAAGTCCATTAGCCGCGGCGAGAACTGGGTTACAGAAACGAGCTTGGCACGATAAAAAAAGATGCCGGATGATCCGCATATACGATTCTCCATATACATCGTTCCTGTAAATCGCTACTGTAAATGATTGTATCTCGTATCTTAAAGACTTATAAATTTCTCCTTTATTTTCCTCGAAAGTACATTTTGCTGATGATTATATTTTACCGTTAATCTTTAGAGCCACGAGGCTCGAAAGAAAGATACAGTTATATTTCAGGATTGATGGTGTAGTTTCCAAAAATAAAAGTTCATCTTCTTCGAAAATCTCATCGCGATACGATCGAATGTCATCCTCCGTGAGGACAAATACCTATCGTCCTAGAGAGTCGTGTCTCTTACCAGTTTGACTGAAAGCACCACCCTACAAGGGGCACCATATCCTGGTATCCCCTTGCTTCATTGGCGTAGCCACGATGGTTCTCAATTATGTTTTATCGTTGGTGTTGTAACATAGAGTAGTTTAATGTTCACAACTGTGTGCATAAATTTGCTGAGGCTATTAACTCTAATCACAGCTATCTAAAGTGGTTTATTATTAACATGAAATTTTTCTGTTTCAATTTTATGCAAGATTACCTGTAAATCAACCTTGCCTGCATTTATTCATTGATTAAAATACTAAAAATATTAATCTATATTGAATGTACTTAAAATTCCATCCGCAGTTTGATAACAAAAAAATTAATAGATGATAATAAAAATTATTTTTCTCAGATTTTTATTTATTTATTACTCCTTTCAGTCTGAATCAGTAGATAATCACTGATATGAGCCATCAAGTATACCACTGGTAATCAGTGAATGAAATATGAGATTCTTAACCTAACTTATTTTTATTATGTGATCTAACTAACCTTATTTTAATGCATAAATTCCATGAATATGATATTGGAAGATTAAAATTAACATGCAAATATTAATATTTTATATTATGCTGAAACATTCTTTTTTAATTGAACTTTATTGATTATTCTGCCAAGTATGCCACTGGATAATCAGTAACTATCCACTAATTCAAATTTAGAGAGTAATGGTAATAAAAATTATTCTTCTCAGATTTTTTATTTATTATATAATATATATATCATTGCTTCGAATGATATCTCGATTATTAAAAATTAGGAAGACATGGTGCAATGCCACCTGTAAAGCACCGACAGGCACGTGCAATCCGATAGAGAGTGAATCTGGCCAGAATCATATGTGTGACACGCACGCACGCACGCACGCACGCACGCACGCACGAATTTATGCACATACACATACATACGTACGTGCGAAGCGCATATGCACCAAGTAGGTTTTCGGTGACACGCGGCACCGACCTGCACTACGTTCGAAATAGACATCTGGTCAGATTTCGTTAAGTTTGGCCCACATGCAGCCGACTAGTACGCGTACCTATAACGTGCATGCACTTGGTACGCGTGTATGCGTATGCGCGACGTGCTCGTCCACGCGTCCAGAGTTCCAACAACAAATGTGCACATGGGGCTCTCTCCTGTGAAAAAAGGGGCTCCGATTTTTTGGCAGGTGCCACTGTCCTCGAGCGCGCGACGTCACCTTCTGACGTTCAATGGCCCGCACGAAGCTTGAAGGAATGTCACTTCTAATTGAGTAAACGATCATGAGATTCCGTTGAGAGAAATGCTGAACGCGACCAAGTTTTAACACGTTTAAACTCTTCTGCTACTGAAAATAATTTTTACTTTTCAGAAAGAAGGAAATAAAATACGATTTAAATGAAATAAAAGTTGTTATACATGAAGAGCTTGTTGTATTGTAGCGAAATATCTCTTTTTTTATAATCAAATTTCATCTCATAATTCTTTTGTAAAAAGAGGAAGAGGCGTACATACGTTTTTCTTCCAATTAGTTCGAGCTTCTCAGGCTTTATTACGTTGGCTGTTGTATCGCGGAAGTAAAAATGGCGTCGTAAGTGCCGCGAGATCACCTGTTGAATGTATACCCCCGAGGGCAACCACCAAGATTCGCTCTCCTGCCTTCGGATCTGCCTCATCCTCGTTGCCCTGCCGCGCGTTCGTCGTGAAGTCGTGTGAATGAACACGCGTGTCGAGAGCGTCGCGTAGAAGCGTCGTCAGTGAGTGCGAGCAAGACCAAGAGAAACCGGAACACGTGCGTGCCACGTGCCGACAGTGGCACGCGCGCGCACGCACTCTGGCCACTTTGGATTCTCTTTCTTTTCTCCTCTCCTCCCCTCTACTCTCTCTCTCTCTCTCTCTCTCTCTCTCTCTCTCTCTCCCTTTATTGCCCTTCTTTTTTTTTATACACGCGATTTTACACGCACACACACCTTCCCCGTTTTCATCGATCGACGGAATCGGCGACGGGTATACTTTTACTTGCCACGAATCGCCATGAGCGATTGATCCGATCTCTTCTCGTTTTCGATCCGATATTATGCGACGATCGAGAATGTAAAGAGCGTTTTTCGAGTACGTGGTAAACGTTGCCACGTGCAACGTTTACCAACAAGCATGATGCAACTTGCGTTTAACCCACATTCTTGAATACTTGAATTAAATTCAACTATTCAACTTAAAACTGGATCGCATTGACGATATAATTGCTTGTGCGAATTTATTGTTTCTTCTTGTAATATCATAAATTAACGTATTTGATTTTCATGTATTTGGTCGTAATTTCTAGTCTTTAGTTTTGAAATTTATTTCTGAAATTAACGCCAAGAGATACAAGAATTTATGTATTGCAAAAGAAATGTTAAAATTCTCTTCCTTCTCTTTCACGTCAATGGAAACTTGTTAACCATTAATCATTCTTTGTCTTATTACTGAAATTATTTCTACGGTAAATAAATCAAAGGTTTTTCTATATCGTTTCGGAGGTTTTAGATCGTATAAAACTTTGTTCACGAGTGTGAACGTGAGACAGAATATCAAGAGTTGCCCGGTTATTTTAACAGCGACAGGTTGAGATGCACTGGGGCCCCCGTGGTCTGCGCCAATGTCCTCCAGTGGGCCCCTTCTAGAGTAACACGAAGGGGGGCACTGGCAGCGACAGCTGCTGCTGCTGCTGCATTTCCCCTCTCACCCCGCCACCTTCCTTCTCCCCGTCTCCCCATATACACATGCCCGCCCCCTCCTCCCCCTTGGAAGTTCACGATCGCCTTGGTCCCGCGGGCCCCTTGGCACGCCGACATCCCCACTATGAGGCCCCATGGTCGCGTGGCAGGCAGCCTTCTCCTCCACAAAATACACCTTCGCTGTTCCGTTTACTTCCAAACGGCAACGGACGATACCTCCTCTTACCGCCCTTCCTCTCCATTTGTTCTCTTTCTCTCTTTTTCCCTCTGCAAGTTCGCCGACTTTGTCACGTTACCATTTTCTTTTGCTCGCTTGTGACCGTGACGCTCATACAAGTATCGAAGTTTTCATAACTTTTAATTTGTTATAATTCTTTTTATTCGACATTAATACTTTGCGCGACATTAATACTTTTATTTATAATAACGCTATAATTTTTTAAAAATACTTTGTTTTGTTATTGTTTGTCATTGATTATTTCATCCTTTTGTACTTCTATATACAATTGAAAGAAAATGATCGAAAAATAATGTATTATGAATGGAATCATTAAGTTTTTTCCTTATTGTAATTCATATAATATGGAAAAAAGGTTTATTGTCATTATATGAT
This sequence comes from Atta colombica, assembly GCF_001594045.1. Taxonomy (NCBI): domain Eukaryota; kingdom Metazoa; phylum Arthropoda; class Insecta; order Hymenoptera; family Formicidae; genus Atta; species Atta colombica. The sequence continues at coordinate 547,012 of NW_017259257.1, read as the reverse complement.
ATAGAAGAAAGTAATATTAGATATTTTTTAAGAGTATGAATAGCGTGTATTATTGTTTAAATTTGAGCTTACTATTATTGAATAAATTCGTGAGAAATCGAGCAGCAGGTAATCCTGTTGTCCCTTTTATTCTAAATAGAAAAGTATGTTTCTTAAAAAGAAGATCAGCGACAATCTCACAAGACAAAGTTCCCCGTTCTTTCCCTTTGGGTCAGTTGTGCTCTTTTATATTCCCGCGAGTTCCTGACGGCACACGCGACGTTTCTTTCGATCTCGGTTGGAAAGGGAAATTGGAGCGTGGCCAGAAGTTTGTCTTCACAAAATTTCTACCTCCTGAAACTCTGCTTCCTCGTGCTTCCGCATTGAGCTCCGTGGGACTTGGGCCGCGCACTGCGGTTTTCGGGACAGACCTACAGAGATCACTAGCGTAGGTACGAAGCCAGAGAATATAATGTCTGAAAGTGGAGCATGAATGTTCTTCTTGAATTTCGATTATTCTTGCTTGGACGATCTCACTGTGCGCATCCGCGATTTGGACCTTGCAGTTCTTATAGGGCTATCATTTAACGGACATTGCACTTTCTACAACTATAAAAAACTGTATATCTCATATTCTTTAAATATTTTAGACAGTTTTTGATCTGTTGAAGCTCTGCTTTTTCCACAAGTTTAATAACTTCATTAGTCTTAAAAATAAATTTACAAAAAATAATTCCACAACTGTATTCGCATATTTTCAGATTTGCTTTTATGAGTTTTTATGCTTTTTTTTTTTTGAAGCTATCTTTGTAGTCTGTTTATACTAAATCTTTTATAATAATTTAAAGATATATAATTAACTTGTTGATTAGGGGAGTTTTATCAGGATAGTAGAGAGATAATAGAAATCGCGCAAGCCCAGTTGAGCACCAATGGCTACCTGAGCCTTTTTCTACATTTTTTTCATCTTTCTCGTCTGATTCTATTCTTTACTCCCTCGGCAAAACCCTATACTCCACCTCTCGTCGGGGTCGTAGGCCCCGAGGGTGGTAGGGCCCCCGCTACTGCCGTTTCTATATACCTCAATGATCATGGCCCCTTTTCTCTTCCTCCCTTTCTCGTTCTTACCTGTAGAAGCCTCCAACACCCTTTTAGTCGCGTGGCACTATGCACTGGCACGATACACACGTGAGTTCGAACATAGAGCACATATCAGTCCAGTAATAAAATTAGCGAATGCGGAATCCTAAGCGCAAAAAAATAATAATGTGAACAATCACCTTTTTTATGTGCGATTAAATGATGTTGTTTTATATTAATAATAAATACGTTTTTAAAAAATAAATACTATTAGGATGTATAAATAGGGAAAAAGTTTGTGGCGTTTTTCCCGTTAGATGGCATTAAAAAAACGCCACGAACTTTTTCCCATACCTAATATTTATATATTACACAATCATACGATTATTAAAACAAGAAAATTTTATAATAGAGAAATCTTTTGTAATGAAAAATATAGTATTTTCTAAATCTTTATATTCAAATATCTCTTTACATTAAAGCTAAAATTTTTTTGAAAACATGCAGATTCCAAACATGCAGCTCCCTTTAGGCTTTCTAGAAGTCGCCATTGACATTGAATCATAGAATTGCATGATTTCTGGTCATAATTATAAAGTTATTGAATTAAGATGTACAACGACACTTTTATTCCGAAATACCAGTGCATAGACCGCTGGAGATACGTCGCGTATTCAGATTTACGCAAGAGGCCTCCGTAAAGCTGTTTGTAAAATTTACATCGGGCGCACAAAGAAAGTGTCGGGCATTTGTCGGGCGAGCTAATTGAATTAAGCCCGCCATGGCGCGCAGGTGTTCAATTATTTCCTTTACCGCTTTACGAGCTCCGCCTTTACCGTGATATTCCCCGCGAGATTTTTCTTGGCGCTAGAACGGCATGTAACCTGCGTGCTGCATGCTCGCTCTCGGCAGGTGATCCGGTGGGATACCACGAGAAAACGATAGAACGGTTATTCGACCAATGTGCGAGATAACCGACTGAATTATTTTTCGGCCAAACATGAAAACCGGCTGCCGCGATTCACCTGTGGCGCTGTTCGTCATACATGAGCTGGTCTTCTTGGTACTCATTATTCCAAACTGATCCCTGAGCTTCTCTCTCTTATCATGATTTAATGTATTAATCAATTAACGTTACTTGCTCATAATTTAATAAATTTAACGTACTTGTGTAGGATATCTTCTGTCTTCGTTTATGATATATTATTGTTTCATAATATATTAAAATACTTCTCTAAGGAACGTAAGATATCTATAAAGGAAGATATCTAAATATTGTTCGCTTATCACATTGAATTGTGAATTATCGCTGATTTTTAAATTTATTTTCGCGAGACCCCAGTTGATTGAATGAACAACGGATTATTTTCAATGGATTAATTCTGCGACGTTAAATGAAAGAATCCACAAGTTCTATAAAATTATTTCTTATAGTTCCAAAATTTGGATGTATAATTGAATAGAATTCTGATTTTTTTCCGTAGAATTTTAGAGTTTCTGATGCGTTTAAAAAAATTCTGAACAATTAAGTAATGAAAGGCTGCCATTTTCACAGAGTCCAGATGGTCATCTAAAGTAAAGAATCGTGTTAAACACACTCGATCGAGCAATCTCAATACGATCCCGGCGTATTCCTTCATGTATACTCTGTCCTCAAATTTTTCTTAAAATTTGCAGATGATCGGCTTCCCGGTCGGCAAACTTTTTCTACGCGAACGGTTTAGCATGTTTTTTTTCTCTGTAATTAATTGAGCCCACGATAAGCCCTAATGCGACGTGACATTGAAAATCCTTCTCGATTTACCTCGGCCATTGCGACGTATCAAATCGCGAGATCTCTCCAGCCGTGAGTTATATATTTTTACGGTCCCGAAGTGCTTTGATGCCCCGGCCGCGTATATTCACGCGTGTCTATTTGTCGCATTCGCGTTCTCTGCTTTTTTTTTATGCGCGCACTTTTGTTACGGGATGCCACCCACTCCACACGAGCGGATGCCTCTTTTTTACGAGATCGTCAACGTTGAAAGTGTCCGACAGTTTTGGCCTCGTCGCGCAATAACGCGGCGTGATACTCGACTTTTCGTGTTCCAGTTTTTATTCAAACGTAAATATCCATGATGCATGGTCGTTAGAAGTTGGCCAAAAAGCTTAATGCCTTGGTTTAATTTAATCTAGAAATTGGGAAGAATAAAGGAAAAAAAGTGTGTTTATTAAATTAATCCTATATACTTTTCGATTTAATTGATACTTTTTTCGTCTATTTTATACTTTATTGTGAATTATGTAGAGACTTAATTATTTCATTAGATGTCTCATGAAATAAGGCACAAAATGTTACACAAGTGTATCTGAGTGAATCTTGTGTCCCATCAACAGTATAATTTAACACAATTGATTAATAATAATTAATGAAATATGTGTTTATCGATACTCAATTTTCGCCTCTGTATGTCTTCTGTAACGCGATCGGTACTTTGTGGCTTTTCAGAGGGACAAAACATAACCGACACGTCGTGGTTGCGTGTCGTCCATCGAAAATTGCTTGCTGCATAGTGGTTTTCGAGGTCGTGTCGCATGAATCGTGAGGTGTAATATCGAATTAATGCCGCCTGAAAACCGTATGGATATTATCGCATCAGACATCACGTTGCACATTGCGTAACAAATTCCGTATCAGCGGAACGTGCTGCTGTTCTCTTTCTCGTCTTTTATCGGATCACCTCTTGTTTTCCGCGTGAATATCACATTAATCTAACGTTTCCGACTATCCTCTTAACCGAACGTGTGTGGAAAATCAAACATGCAAAAAGAGAGAAGAGAGATCACTTCTTGATAAAAATTTTCAACAAGAAACTTATCTTTCCGGACATGTTAATATTATGTATTGTGTTGTACTACTTTTTCGTTGTATCAAATAATATTATTTGTCAAAGCAATTGAGAACAATAAGAAACATATGTTTCTTATTCTCAGTTGCTCTCTTGTCTTGTTCTTAGTTGCTTTGACTTTTAATTGAGGTCGAACGTGTGAGGAAAATTAAACATACAAAAAAAAAAGATTATTTCTTGATAAAAATTTTTAGCAGGAAGCTTAGACGTACATGTCTTTCTATATTACTTACTTCTATATTACTTAATATTACGTATTATATTTTTATTACGTATTATATTTTTTATTTTTATGTTGTACTAATAAATAGTTTTTTGTTTATTGTTCCAAATTGATTACTTTAAGTTTGAGTGTAAATTCGTAAATTTGGTGACGAGTGATATCGTGATATGTGTATGTATCCGACACAGCAATCCACTGGCGGCAAGTCGCACGTAATCTCGCGATCGTTTCTCGGCGTCTACGTACGTACAGTCCAGACCGAGGGCGACACCCGCAACCAGCATTCCAGGCTAATTCTTCATCGAACAATTACCGAACGGATGACGGCGGCAGAGGCAACGCGGAAGACGAACTAGTCATGACATGGAGGCCCGGTGCTCAGCACTACGTCATAACGGTCGAGCGGGCTTGCGCCGGCTCTGAGGATGACACGATGGACCATGGTTTAGCTTGTCCTTTGATGCATGATATTGCGGAGTCGGTGCTGCACGCTTCGGCAAACATGTCACGAGCAAGCCGAAACTGTTAGGATTCATAGTTATCTCGGGCGATCGTGTGCCGTCCGAGGACACTCGCCCTATCGTTCACGCGAGACTACATTCTCTATAATGTAATACGTATACACCTGTAATGCGTGTACGTTTCCGTATGTGAATCTCGTGATATCGCTATCCTGCGAATTTCGGATTGTAATATCCTTCTAGGATAACGATTCTCAACCGTAGGAGAATCTGCAGGATATGAGGAAAGAAGGAAGGGATTCGTGTAATGAAATAATATTTTTGTCTTCTTAATTCAATCTGATTATATAATCTTCTGTTATACATATATCACGAATTCTTTTTAAACGTTAAGATTCAATGAAAGGATTATACAAGACGTTAAGTCCCGTGAGTATTTTTTGTATAATTTTGATCATCCGTTTAGGTTTTTTTTTATTCAGTTACCAAGTTCTTTCATTATTTTATATTCTAAAAATGAAAAATTCTGTGTTACTTTACAACATTTCTATTACATTATCAAATTGAATTTTTTTATTATTTTAGGACACTGAGAAAAAAATTGTTTATTTTATTACGTTAAATTTCGTCTTTATTTCTTCCGATGAAGAATGTATGTACTTAAGTTAAAAGTTATTACATTACGAAATAAAGATGACCTAAATTAATTTGGTTAAATGAACAAATTTTTCTCAATGGAGGGGAAATCGAATTTTATTTATCCTCCTTTGAGAGTAAAATTGAGAGAAATGAGAGAATGGGCAGAATAAAGACATAATTTTACTTAGGTCTTTTTCCAGAGATTAGCTTTTTCATACAATATTGATAATAGTGAAGTATTGTAACATGTAACTTCTTAAAGACATTACATAGATTCATTTGATACTGTATTTATTTGTGTATAATAAAAAAGTAGCAAGTTATTTTAATTTTTATTAAATTTTTATTTTATTAAAATCAAGATTTTGTAATTAGGCCTTTATTCCGCCCATCTCCTCAATTATGTCAATTTGTGTCAAGAAAGACCCAGATTGCAGATGAAGGTTAATATGATAATGAAGGACAATAGGATAGAGAAATTACGGACAGTATAAGAGAGTACTTGCTAGTGCGTATCTCGTCGAATAAAAATTAATCTCGATGCGGCAACGCGTCGCTCTACAATTCCTTCCGGACGTTTTTCGAAATGTAAATCCAGCCGATTCTCATAAATTCTCCGCAAGACACGGTGCGCCTCGCGCATAGGTTCGCACTCCTACGTATACATGTTACGGGGTGGGCATTAATAACGGATGAAGCCCCGGACTGCGGCAACCTCGTAATGTTTATCTCGTTGTTTATTCCGCGTGCGTATCAGCCGCAATGTGAAAAACACGCGTATACATATCTCCCGCGCGCGGATTCTTAGCGCGATCGCGATTTTGATTTATAAAGACGCATCGCGAATTTATGCCCGGCATTAATTTTGCATCGACTATGCTCTCGAGAGGGGAACTTTCTTTTCGCTCCCCTTTTCACCCAACGACTCACGCGCCAAGAATATTGCGGGCTATGGGGGATGCGGATATTCTTTTTTTTTTTTTCTAATCCCCTACCCGATACTGCGGATATTTTGTCAGGTATCCTCTTCCTTTGTCTTCCTTTTAGTATCGCGCTGCGTCTGTTCTTTTATTTGCCCAAGGATTACGCGGAAGCAGAATACGGAAGGTTGAATTTATGTAAGGGCTTCGCACATATGTATGCCGTTATGATACACATTTCGTACATTTGACATAATTTAAATTATTTTCAATTAATATATTTCAATTTATGTACGTACATTAACATAAATGTATAGTTAATACAGCTTTATATTGTGCACAATGATACATGAACTTAAATAAATTTGTTTATAAATTCATTCAGTCTTTTGACAAAGAGCAGGAGAATTGTTGGACAAATTGATTTTCACAAATTTTTGTTTTATCTGTTACAGAAAAGCCCTTTCAGACGTCGTATGGTCCTACGATAGACAACGGAATGGTGAGTGATCTTTTGATATTGACCTTCACGCCGACATAATATGAATCGCACCGATTTCTTTGCGCGCGTATCGCCCTTTGTTCCTTCCTGCCCCATTTGAGTCGAGCGACGGCGCGAGAGAAGTTGGAATATTCAAGATTCTCTCCCTTTGTTGCAACGACTTGAACCTCTAAACGAGGCGGGATTATGTAAGAAATAGGACCGTAATAATTATTGCAGTCGTAGAAGCGAATTTATCTGAGAAAAAGTTACTCGCTCTGCACCGTCCCGACTCCGCACTCTCCCTCCGACATCTCCAACGTAATCCCAAAACTTTACCTCGGATGATATTTTTGGTAAGCGGTTCTCATTTCTTGTCACGAAAGATATTTTTCCTGGTAAGTGTATTATTTATTTGCACAAGCGTAATACAGCATGAGAATCGACATGTGTATTTAACTGCCTCGTTAAATTTTAATGATATAAATTTATCTTTGTGACTTTGCTGTTGTAAGTTAATTCTCATTAATTTATCATATCAATCATCTTAATTAATTAAATATATTATATGCGCAATAACAGTAATGATGTAATGAATTTCGAATCGAAACAAAAATCTTCTGATTCCACGAAGCTGAGTGCCATCAAACCTCCTTTAATATCACTTACGCTTTCTCTCTCTCTCTCTCTCTCTCTCTCTCTCTCTCTCTCTCTCATTCGTGGCAATTTATTCGGTGCATCAAATTACTTGCACGTATTCCACAAGGAAACTGGGATATTTCTTTTCCATATCGTTGAAATTAAAAAGATTGTTGCAGCACTTATTTTTGAGTTATTCCCATGTTTTCCGAAATTTTTATTGCACGAAACAAAAATTTCTTGTCGACGAAAAATTTCTTGTCACTTATCGACGATTCTTGTTAGATAATCGCGTTATACATATGCGGAACGTGAGACCTTGTACGTAGTCTATTCAACGTGAGATAATGATTCTACTATATTTGAATTTCATACGTCTTCCGTTCATCGCAATTCTCGAGGATATAATTCAACCATTGTTTTCTGCAAACGCTAGACGACAGCAGAAACGAAGCGAATACGATATACTTGAACTTTTCGAAAGCGCTAGAGAGAGAAAGAGCAGTATCTAATCGACAGTCGTTAAACCATAGCTGATAAGGAATATTGATTTCGATGGATGATTTATTAAAGCCGCCCCCGAGTTATCACTGTCGCATTTCCTCCATTTCGCATATTCCCTCCCATCCTTATCCTTCCTCTCTTCTTTCATGACTTGTGATAGTTATTCGTAATCAATGCAAAATGCAAGTATTCTTTTAATTACAGTAATAATTTACGGAAACTTTATTAATTTTATAAATTAAATAAAAATGCAGCGCTTTTATAAATGAAAAGTGTATAATTATGCAATATTTTTGATAAATTAAAAGATATAATTATTTAATAATTTTAATGTAAAAGTATTTTTTGTAAGCTGGAATATTTTTGATACGAACAGTATCCCGTACTGTTATTATTATATCGATAATTTGTCGCTGCAATATTGCGATTATAATTGTCGCGACCAGAAATGAAAATGAAAAAATTGAGAAAAAAAAGGATGTATTTCGGTTTCTGTTTCAGGCGTATAGCAGTGGTGCATTCGGTCCTACGGCGGGTGGACCGGGCGGGGGGCCAGGCGGGGGT
>NW_017259257.1:535552-538227 GCF_001594045.1 Atta colombica | reverse complement strand
TATATATATATATATATATGGGAGCTACCGACGAGGCGTCGAAAACAAGCATGACTCACTCGATCAATGATTAGGCAGCTCTTGAATTCCACGATCGATAGCGGTCGCGTTTAGATATTACATTCGAACATCAGCGTGTCATACCGCGATCACGTGAACATATCTTTTGTATGTTTCCGCAATATTTTTAACAATATTCCGAATTTATTTTCTCTACAGAGCCTCGACGGAACGGAAGGAGAAGTAGTGGCGACGCAGCATTGGGTGAGTGTAAAAAAAAAAAGATATATCACACGACTTATAATATAAATTAGATTAGCTCATAAATTAAGTTTTTGCTCGTGTTTTTTCGCCGTGAAGTGAGCGAGAAATATTCGGATGAACTCAGGCAATGCATGTGATCGTGATCTTTTTGAGCGGCGTTATTGAGGATGATGATTTTACCATCCCGTGGTAGCTGGCACGAACATCAACGTTTCGTGACAGTTTCCCAAGAGTTTCGAGTCCGTCCATTTGAAATGTTATACCCTTACGGACACATAGAAACTAAAATTATTTACCGTTTAAAAGAAAATTGTTATACTTTTTTATCAGACGATAATAAAAGTTAACGCTATATCAAAGTGAAGGCACATATATCTCTCAATTTTTTATTATATGATATTTCAATAATGTATATATTCCGAAGATTTTAGTTATGAGAATCAAAAATCTTCATATGAAAATATCCAGATTAATTTTATAATTATAAACGATTAAAATTAGTCAATGGTATTACATCGATGGATTACATATTAATGATAACAAGTTTTATACGATTTACTTATTAATTTTCACACTTTGAGTGATTGATTTTTATTACTCAGCAATTTTGTCTTTTGGTTTTTTTATGTGTAAATATATGCATATTGTAATAATAAGTTTATATTAGTAATTTAACTATTTCTTTTTTTAAGTAAAAATTTAAATGATTCATTAATTACTCACTGAAAAATATTTATTAAATTATCAGTTAATTTTCAATTAAAAGAATAAAATATACCTTTGTCCTGTGATTGAAAAATAGAAATATGTAATTTTGTTATTTTCTCTCTCTCTCTCCCTCTCTCAAATCAGAATTATATAATTTTATAAATAAATCAAGAAAAAAAAATCATATAATTTTGCAGCGTTTTAATTCCCTTTTTTAATTTATTAAAGCTTTAATTTTCAATGTGTTAAAAATCAAAGAATTTTACTTCAGAAATATTTAGGAAGAACTAACAATAAATTAATTAGAATAAATACCTTTTTGTTTGAGACAAAGGTCAATTTCAATTTTTAAATAAATAATAAATTAGACTAAGCGTGCAATAATTAATTGGAAATGTAAAGACTAAAATAGTATTTTTATTTTACAATATATAATATATATGTTATAATATATATGTTGTATTTCATAAAATAGCTGAATCGATTGGCACACAGCATTTTGCGACGTACAATTTACTATGTTATGACGCGGTTATTTTGTTGACATTCGCACAGTGAGACTTGAGTCGGCAAGCAGCGGTATGAGCCGCTTCACATATACACATGTATCGTATTATTATTATTTCTTGAGACGCGATCGTGATAAATTATCAAAAAATGCCAAATGCAATCATTTTCTACCAATACCTATCGCTTCTCATTTCAACAATTAAATTTAATAGACTTGAAATTGACACGACATCATGAAATTCGGAAAAGTGTGCTGGTAATTTATCGCAATTCCATCGATGTTTCTCGTTAGTTCTAACAGAATTTCATGTTTTATTATCATTTTTAAATAGAGTTCCAGCTACTATTTTTTCAGTTTTGGTTTTTTAATATAACAAATGCGAAATCTTTTTTATTTTTATAAGGAACTGTAGGACTATGAAGAGAGAGAGAGAGAGAGAGAGAGAGAGAGAGAGAGAGAGAGAGAGAGAGAGAATGCTATAAGAACTGTCATTTTTTTTTATATTAATAGAACGACGTGCTAACTTCAAAATCCAAATTTATGTGAACCTGTGAAGTTAAAATATCGTTTTTTTTTTTAAATATAAAGAAAATAATGACAGTTCCAATAACACTTTTCACAATTCTACAATTCCTTATCAAAATAAAAAAAAAATGTTCTGCATTTTTAACATCATGAAGTCAAAAATAAAGAAATGAAAAGAACTAATCATTGTTTTTTGAAAATTAGTAAGACGCCGTGCTAACTTCACGGAGGCCCGGACAGACACCGGGTGACGAAGCATCCATGTGAGGTGAATATTTTTAATAACATTATTTATTACTTGTTATTCATTGATTTTCGTATTGCTTTAAAAAGATGGATGAGTTAAAATAAATTAGAAATTTATTATATAATCCTGGATATGAAACAATTATTATTCATAAATTAGAAATTTATTTAATCCTGGATATGAAACAATTTATTATTCATATATGTACACGTATACACATACGACACTCATTAGATAGATTACTAACAAGATACAGTAATTTTTATAAGATAAACTCACGAACATTAATAAAAAATGTACAAAATATTTCATAAGTAAAAAACGGTAAAAAACAATGATAAAAAAATTTTTGTAAAAGAGAAAATGTTCCCATATTTGATAAAAATATTTAGTTTTATAATCATAAGTCGTACTGCTTGC
>NW_017259257.1:513843-535452 GCF_001594045.1 Atta colombica | reverse complement strand
TAAAATATATTCGTTATTTAAATAATTTTAATATTTTTGTAATTGTAAAAAATCTTTGGTTTTATTTTTTTGTTTGATGAAAAAATATTTAATAGAAATATATATATTAAAATAGAAATATAATAAAATTATAAAGAACAAATTATTGAAAATTAGAATATAAAGTTTTTAATTTAAATATGTTATATTTTATAACGGCCGGAGAGAAGATAAAAAAATGGTTTTTTATATATTTGTAAAATAAAAAGTAAATTGATATCAACTATGGGGAAAATATTTGTTAATATTTGGATATTATTTTATTTTCTTCTTTTTTCTTTTTAAATAATTTTTAAATAGAATTTAAGGTCAGCGTTTGATCTCATTTCTCTTTTCCAGAATTAAATATTGTATAAATTGACAAGCGAGAAAAAGCAATATTTGGAATTTTTTTAATATATATGTAATTCCAAATTTAAATAAAAATATTTTATAACGAACGAAAATATTTTATAATTATGACATTATCAGTATTGACACATTTCAACTAATCTCTAATGAAATCACACTAATGAAAGATTTCTCATATAATATTATATCTTTTCTTATTTGTGTGCCAATCTTTCTTTACATTTTTATAGCCTCTATTTTATCTATATTTATCTCAACTTTATTGAAATACTTAAAATAAAGTGGAATGAGTAAAATATTTTGCCATGAGGAAAGAATCAGCTTAATCAGCTGAGCGACAAAAATCAATATGTCCTAAATTATGAAACTAACAGATGACAGACTAGTACACGTGTACTGCAGTTATAAATATGAATGTGCGAACTCTATGTGATACCATTGATCAAGTTTAATTGCCTATAAATTCAAATCTACGTTTTTATGTTATGATTTGATTATTTATTTGTATTCTAATAAAAGATCTCCAGAATACATTACTGAAGTATTATATGTATTATAAAATAATAATAACGATTATAACAAATTAGTGATAAGATTAAATTATCACTTTTACACATCTATCGTTTTATAGATTTCAAAAAATGGTTAATAGACTCTCGGATAAAGAGAGAGAGACATTAGACATTGAAAATCCGATGTCTATTCTAATTGCGCAATATATAATTATAGAAGCGGCAGTTTATAATTCAATATTTCATTTTGTGTAAACAAGAATCCGCAAAATTAAACAACAATTGAATCATGTTGGCGCATCAAATTTGTTGTTTGATTTCAACGAGTCATCATAATTTGTAAATGGCGTACATGTTATATGCACGTGCAAAGAGAGAAAGAGAAAAAGGAAGAGAACTATTCATCTCAGCCTTTCGTAAACAGATATAATGTATAATATCAGTCGACTGTAAGAAATTTAATATTTGTCATGGCTTTCGCTCAAAAAGGAAGAAATTGTCTTTCGACGCGATCAAATACGCCGCCAACTGTGTAAATTCTCTCGATGTAACCATTTAATTGATTTATTAACGGATAAATCGTATAGAATCGTCAAGGTTCTCTTGTTTTTTTTTGTCGAATGCAAAATTCGATGTTATAACTCCCAAAATTACAAAAGAATAATGTTTTTCATATTATCTAGATAAGAGTATTGATACCTGATTATTGACGAATTTTCCAATAATATTTGTTCTATAATAATCTAAGAATCATTAATCTATGTATGATGATAACAAAAGTAAGGATCACTTCTGTTATCGCGGGAGTGGAAATGATAATAAATAAGAGAGCGAAGTTGTGTCGGGAGTAGGATAAATCCACGAGTGTCCCAACGGCGAAGATCATCGTTAATCCACGATACGGCGATCTCTCTTGTTTGTATAAGCCCCCACGATAATTTATTCAGCGGGCAAAACTACGCGATTACGTTTCTATTAGGATATAGGCATCGACGGCGTCCTCGAGGGTGCTGTAACCGCCGTCCCAAGTGGCTCCTACGGGAATTTCACTTATCGTTAGCACCGACCGTGTTGTCCCCGTGCTCGTTTCCCCTTTTTTTTCGAGTCCTCTCAAACGTGTGGCCGTCGTCGTCGCTGCCGCCGGTGACAGTGTTAAAAAAACATTTCCCGGCGTTTCCGAAGGGAATAAATAACCCTCCGTGCCGTCGAAAGGCCGTCCTGCAGTCCGCCTCGTAATTTTCGGGCCAACAACGGGTCACTGACTCCCGTAATCAACGCGTCCACTGCGTTTGATCGTATGTATCCTAGCTGTATCGCAGTAAATCTATCTATCTACAATCTACGTTGTACCGGAATCGCCGGACGACCTCTCAGTCATAAATCCCGCGGCGAGTATGAAGTCAAGTTTTTCCGTGAGGAATTTTTTATTTTTTCAAACATCTGAGAATGTAAAGAAATCGTTTCAATTTCTCGTATTACCGAACCAAGTAAAATTTATTCGTTTTAATTTCATATAAATTATTGAATTCAGTTAACGTCGCAATGTTGAATTAGCGCTATATTTTTTATTCACATTTTTCTTAAGGAGATTATCGCCATTTCTTAGTCAATATGCAATTAAAATTTTTTAAATTGTATTAAAAATATATTAAGCGATTAAAACATGCAAATGTCTGAAGTTAAGAAAAAATATTTACGATAGAGATAAGGTCTTGCGTATATTTCTAGTATAAAATTCTATACATTTTTAGAATTAAACATCTTCAAAACGGTTTGATAAAAATCAACGAAATTTTAAAAAATATTTATTTAATCAACTTTCGTCTATCATATAAGTATTATAGACTTATTTTATCCAACGCGCAAATTCCCTTAATTCACATTTTAAAAAAATCCAATATAAACGAAAAGCGCAGCTTTCTTTTCCGTTCTTTACGGTTTTTCTTTGAACACTAGTATCTTCGGTGTGAAAGAACATCCGGTGGTTCCGGGCACTCTGTGCATCCACATACATTGTTCTTGATTCTCCGGGAAGAGTTTTGGGGACCGCGTTACGAATTTCCGCCGCGTTACCGGAGGGGCGAATCCTCGGGATAGGGGCGATGGGGCGTGCGTCGAGGATGGTGCACCGGCCGATGCGATTCGGTTAGGATCCCGCAATTCCGCGAGTCCTTTTCGGGGGTTTCGTGAAGAGTTGAGGGGCCCCTCTCCGTGTTTGTGTGCACGGAGGTCACGGCAGACCATATGGTGTCGCGTGCTGCGGTCACCAGACCGTGCAGCAGCAGTCGGGGCCAGCAGCCCCCTTTTCAAAGGTCTTTCGTACCCGTCTATGGTCATGCATAGTCCGTGCATCGCGCCTGGCCCGGCCCGGTCCGGCCCGATCCGGCCCCCCGGGCGTACCGATGGTTTCACACTAATTCGTGGCTTCGTGGAATTTCCTAGGAGCCTCTTGGCCTGCCGATCCTTTCCGATATAGCGTAGCAAGAGGCTGCCCGCTGCCGTGTAAGTGGCACGAATTTACACGCGCCACTCGTTCGACCGCTGCCTGTTTCGATGGTGCGATGGACCGCTTTTTTCGCACGCCGCATTAACATTTAATACGGCCGTATCGTATAGTTGCATATATTTTACGCATTGCCCTTATGGTCCGCGTCCGCGTTTCTGTGATATTCCCGCATTTCATGTTGTAAGATTTATTATCTGCGCTCGAAAGAACTCGAGGCGAATCGATAGTGTATAGTTTGATGCTTATAGGTATATTTGATGCTCACGAGACGCATGCAATCGTTGCAGCGCGCGCGCGCGCGCGCGCGCGCGTGTGTGTGTGTGTGTGTGTGTGTGGCTCGACTTAATTTTGTAATAAGCAATACTGGTTTTATCCGAGGGCAGGTGTTTGTTTCGGATATTCATAATTGGTGGTATTTTTAAGGTTTTGCACGTCTTTCTTGCGTATATCATTAAATGTACGCAAGGTGAGGGTTATTCATTTATATTATGTTATATCTTGTTTCTTATGTAAAGTTGGTAAAATTCGTTTTTTTTTTATTTTTTAATCATAGCAAACTATTCAAGAATAAGATTTCGTTACATATACCTCTGTGTTACTCATGTTATCTATATACATATATAAATATTTTTCCTCTTCATGATGCGATACGTTCTGATGTACAGTTTAACGCTCGTTTATTTACGGCCTCTTACCAGTATATATCGAATTATAGCAAAGTAATTAAGGAGTTTTTAAATGCACTTTCAAAATCAAATTGCAGGTTTTACGTTTTAATTGCCTCGTAAGATTCACAATTCCCGGTTTATTCTTGTTTTTGTCTCTCACAACTTTGTCTGCACAAAACGAAAATATCTTTGATGAAAACTGAGAGAGAAACGAGCCATTTACTTATTAATGAATAAGTCCCTTAAACGATCTTAACTCTTTTATCCTTCTGATCGTGCCGACGGAGTATTTCGTGCGTTTAATTACGCGACGAATTTCGATCGCATTTTATTATCCGCGTGTTTCTTGAAGTTCTCGACGAAAGATTCGCTTCTCTTTTATATCTCTTTTACCTCCGATGTTAATTCGGCGGAGAGATTTCGCAAATTAAACACCCACGTACACACACAACAATGCAGTTTTCAATCAAGTAAATTTAATTAACTGTAAATAGGACAAATAACTAGTAAAAATTAATAATAAAAATTAATAATAAAAATTAATAATAAAAATTAATAATAAAAATTAATAATAAAAATTAATAATAAAAATTAAAAGATCAAGGGATTATTTTTTTATTATAATTTTTATCGAGTAGGTACAAAGCAATTTATTATATAATGGCGGAAACAAATCATTCATTTGAATTTGACTTAATGATTTTCTAAGCAGTAAGTCGTAAAAAAATTTGTACGATAAAATAAGTATTCTGTGAGAATAAGTTATTTCGTTTTAAGGCCACAATCGTTGAATATTCGGTGAATTTCGTTAATATTGATGTTTTCACGCTGACGTCGCGACGAACGCGAGGAACGCCATATCATTTATTTAATCACGTACCTCGTGCTTTGTAATAATCGGTTGCGCTCATCTCGAAAACAAAGTTGAATCCTGTTTAAGAGGCGCCGTGAAGTCCGACGCTCCCGCCCTTTATATATGAGATTATACGACTGACTCTTTTGGCATTACATGCATTCTTCGAGGAATCTCAAATCATAGACTCTAGTCTTTCGAAGATCGTTTAATATTGGGTCGTCCGGAAAGTTCGTGCCGCAAAAGGTTTAAATTTAATAAATGAAATTAAAAATTTAAATCTTCTGCGTTTCAATTTTCCTTCAAAATCGGCACAAACTTTCCGGACGACCCAATATATGCATGAAAAACGGAAAAGTGATTCTTGTTTTATATATCGATCGATCTTCTACGATCGAAACGTGAGAGAAAGAAAAACATTTGCTAATTTCTTTAGGATATCTATCTATCTAAAGATTTTAGATATGTTTCTATTTTTATATTTTTAATTGGCTCGATAAAGTTTGAGTTATATAGCCAATAATTTTTGAGAGATAAAAATGAGAGGAAAAATAATTAATTTTAAATTAATCGAAAAATCCATTAAGGAAAGATGGTTCAGGAAAGTAGATTTAGGGCATTATTTGTAACGAAATCTCCGTGTTTAATATTTGGAAGCAAGAGAAGACCGATTTTATTCTTGACTTGATAATTTACACAGCGGGAGGAGATAATCACGATGATTGCGTAACACGAAGCCGCGCGTGATGCGTGGGGAATTATTTATCAGTGGCCGAGAGAGAGAGAGAGAGAGAGAGAGAGAGAGAGAGAGAGAGAGATTTTATCGAGTGTGAAATGATGTCGACGAATAGCACACCCTGGAATCTCTCCATGACTTGTATCGCGCGCGCGGATCCGACAGGAATATGTCCTGTCTCGTCAGCGAATCAATTATCGAGAATCGCGTGCGAGGCGAGCCCGGCGGAAGAAGGTGAAAGAAGAGGAAGAGAGCGGTGCGGGGCGGAAAGAGAAGCGGCTCGTTGCTAGAGACGTTGGTTGAACGTTGTTTGACGGGCACCTGTTGCTGGTGGCACACCAACGAATATCTACCTCTCCTCTCTGCAATGTGCACTCTCGTCCGACCACACTGTTCCTCTCGTCTCCTCTCTTTCTCCTTCTCTTGCTTCGCTCCGGCTTCGTCCTTTCGTGGCGCACGCTATTTTACTCCCCCCCCCTCCCTCCCCCTGCGTGCCATTGCACTTGTTTGCTTGGTTACCTTGTGTTTCTTTCATGTACGAGAAAATGAGAAGGACTCCTCGCGTTGGAGAAAGCTGTAAAAGAGACAAAAGAGAAATGACAAGTTCGTAATTTGTATGAAATCTAGAATGGATCTTACACCGATCACGGGCTTACTTACCTTATTCTTGCGTTTCCATTGCGGGTTACGCTATTAAATTAAATGGCTATCATTGCTCGGCGGAGAGATTTAGTATGCTTTTTAGCCGCCTTCATACATTATTATCGGAAATATCGGCTGACGTAACGCTAGTAGCATTTGCGCACTCGTGCTAAGAGAAATTCAACCTTTTTTTTTTTAATATCCATAGCGCATGTTTCGTCACGGCAATAGCATGCTGAGGTTGTAATTTCGCGTGTTGAAACCATGCAAGTGCGTTTCGCGATCAATCGGCTGGTCGCTTATCGGAATCAGTAAGTGGTTCGCGTCGTGGTATTGTTCGGATCCTTTTGTACCTCGATCTCATCCTTCTTTCTATTTTTTTCTTTCACTGATTTCCGCGACGGCACGTGCACGCTCTCTCTAGATACGCTGACAATTTTATTACTAGCTAAGTAGACTAACAGTACCCACCGCGATTACAATGGACCGTATATGTCACCAGAGTCTAAGAGATAAAAATTATTCCATAGTGAATATGTATGAATAACACGGATACATGACAAATGAATTAAGTCGACATTTAATTTATTTCAATTTTGCGTTATGCAGTTAACGAAAATTTTTCCGGCACATGAGCGAGTCATATTTTAATGGTATTTAGGAAATATGGAACTTTTCTACTGAGTTTGGCGTATTAAAACTGAGTCATGATAATGAGAACGAATTTTAGATGGTCTTGCAGAGAAATATATTTGCGTTTCATCACATCTTATTTGCGAACCACGGGGAGAGTGTGCCATTTGCATTCCGATTCGGAAGTTGCAATGGCACGCGAGATGCATACGGTAAAGTCGCATGCGGATATTCGTCATTTCGTACAAAGACGTAATTGTGTGATATTACAGTGCGAGCGAATTGATCTTTTCTTTTTCGAAAAGAGAAATTACCGTTGCATTTCAGGAAATTATAGCCTTACGAGATATCTGCGAGGGTATCGATGCCATTGCTCGCGAGGATCTCGGTTTTACTCTCTCCCAATAATAATCTTTGAATACGTATGCTTCAATTATTACATATCTCTTTGTAGCGATTGTATCTCTTGTAGCGATGTTACATCCATAGAAAAGATTCTAAACGTAAAAATATACGATCTTGAATTTATGTGCTATTCCTCTTAGAAAGGATTTATAATAATGAGAGAAAAAAGATTTTTTACATAAATTGATCTTATCGTAACTTTATGCGATTATAAAAGTAAGAGTATTAAAATTAGATCAATTCTTATTCTCTTCCCTAGAATAAATAAGATTAACTTGTCTCTTAAGAAAATATAAATCAATCTTATTTAATTCAAGAAAGAAAAATAAGAAATTATATTGATCTAACTTTAATACTTGCTTTATTTCTATATCGTGATAAAAGATTAAGTATCTTAAGAATATTTTTTATCTTATTATCAGGAATCCTTTTGAAGACGAAACGTTTCCAATGTCTCAATAGATTTCTTCATTATGTGTGTTTTCATCCTTTTGTGGGTGTGAATTTCTCACCGATAAAATCACTTTATTCACAACTCCTACTATTATCGCAGCTTTTCCGTCACTCATCTCGTCCTTCTCGCACGCGCGCGTCTCGTGCAAACTCGCCGCAGTGTACAGAGTACACAGAGCGCCTCGGGTTTATAGAGTGAGTTGTCGACTTACACCGGGTAAACCACCCGGCCGACGGGCTGACGGTGGTTGTTGGGGCGGTAGGATCGGTTTGGATGAAGAGCCGGAGAGGAGAGGAAGAGAGACCGCGGATGCGATCTATACACATATTTTCTGCCTTCGAGCACGTCGGTATCACATACACTTACCATTGTTTGTCCGCACAAATTAATTCATCGCCACTGTAGAAACGCGTCGTGGGAAACCGATTAATCGCCGATAAAAATCAAAAGAAAATAAACAGAGAAATTTTATTTATTTCACGCGAAGACAAATCTTTTATTATCTTTACAAACAGTTTAATTGTATCTTTAAACGATTAGAAATAATTCTTTAACTTTTATATTTCCGTTATATATTTCCACAGACGTGCGAAGGTTGATTGCATTTAGTAATTTATATATATATCGTAAGAACTAAGTGCTACTAATGTGTATTAATTTAGATATATCGTAGCAAAAACCGTTAATGATTACGTAAATTCTATTAATAAATCTTTTTATCGATTCTCACATTGAACTTCGCGCGGAAGCGTAATATCAGATTCTCGCCTTGCGTTCATCGTTTGTCAATGCCTCGTTACACACCGAAGTGAATTTTATTCTAATACGGAAGGATAGCCTATTGTAGCATTACAGATTACAACGATGTACCATACATCGGCGGCCGTTGTTGGGCCGCGGAGTATGCGAAATACCGTGCAAGCCGACCAAAATGCACGCGTGAGCGATAGTTTACGGTCATTGTGGGATTATCGCGATAAATTATTGCATGTATCGCAACTGCGCTTATCGGTATGCCGATAGTATTAATTGGGTCGTCGAGATTATTACCGGGAATGTATCAATAATAATTACTAGCTTGCCGGGGTGGAAAAGGATTTCCCTTGCAATCATAATCGACCACCTTCGAAAAGGAGCTCTCGCAAATAATCTATATAATTATATTTTCGTTTATCGAAGCCGTCATACGCAAACGCTAAATTGTGTTGAAACTAAACCAATAACCAAAATTATTTATGATTAATTATTTATTAAAGTGCCCGATACATTTTAACTAATTAATGAATAAAAATTTAATTAACATTATAATAATATGACAATTAATATAATATCAATTTAATGTAAAAATATTATCAGTGGCAATATTTATTCATTTTGTATTATACAGAAAGGATGATTACTGAAGTGTCTAAAAATTTAGCTAGACATAGATTTGAAAATAGTTTTGTTGAATGATTAAAACAGTTATATAGGACACTCAAACTGGTTGCTACCAAAACTTTTTACAGTGTTGCTCATTAGGTTTGAGATTCCTTTGTAATTATTTTGATGTATCAACAAGATTATTTTCAAACTTGTATCTAGTTAAATTTTTAGATACTTCAACAAAATCGTTCTTTCCGTGAATTCTCATTACAACAAAATCTCAAACGTTAACACGCAAATGGCGTACTTGTACAAGATAGATTTGAGAATTTTTTGCGGTACATTAGGGGGGACATTAAGAGATATTATCGTTGCGTTGTGCGAAGGGTTGAAAAGTGGCCCATACGGCCAGTCCTATGGATGGTTGAGTTTTTCATGGCGCGTACAATATTTAATGATCCCGTCCACTTCTACCGCCCTTTCATCGGCCACCGACGCGTACGATTAATCTATTACCTTCGACTAGCACGAAATTTCGAGTGGCTACTATCTACCGCCGCCCTTCCAAGGGTCACGTGGCCCGCACGCGGGGTATTCTACTCCAGTGGATACTCGTCATATATCCTGCGATCGTTTTCATGGGAGATTAACGACCGCGATGAGAACTCCGAGCCAATTAACATATCAATGACATTAAACGGATTCTCCCATTCCGATCTTCTTCTAACTTGTTCGTATCAGCGTACGAATATATTTCTGTATGAAAGAAATAAAAATCTTGGTGGTTATCAGCTTTTTATTAATATTTTACCTTTGTAATATTTAATTAATTTTATTTTGGTTTTATATTTTACACCAGAGATGCAACAGTAATTAATTAATTAAAAGATTGATATAACTATAATAAATGTTCAAAGTTCAAAGTATAATCCAAGCAGATAATTCGGGTAAGATGACCATACGGAAAAGATTTGATTACAGACTCTCAAAAGACTACAAAACTCTTTTATTTAGCAATTATTAGAAAAATTACAACCTATATCTTCCTGCATCTTTCCTGCACTGGAAAAAAATTCACAAATTTGATTAAATATTTGTTTAGATAGTACCAATAGAACCATTTATTTACAGTAAATAAATATTTGTTTAATTAAAAAAAATTACACTTCATTTAAGTATTATTTTTTTAAATCGAATAAATATTTATTTTCTGCAAGCAATTAGTTCCATTGGTACTAAATATTATTCAAATTTCGTTAATTCTTCTTTCATTGTGGTCATAATGTCCGGGTTTATTCTATTTTATTGTGTTTCTTCTGATAGCTTGAGATACATATAATACGTTACATAAAATGTTCAATGTTAAATTAAGGGACATACAGCGTGAGTAATTTTTCCCCGGAGGGATAAGCTCTTTTTTTTCGCGAGCAATTGAGGCGTGTGAAGATTTCGGTATTGCGTACGTCCATATATCTCTTCATTGACCATGTACACCGAGTCGCGTGTGTGTGTTTGTTCTACATGCGTGGCAGTGTTTGCTCGATGCGTAGAGCTCAGCCGAGGGTGCGGGATGATACGAGCCAAATCGAGCACCACCCAAGTGTGCTTCATTTGTGGCGTAGCGGGCTGTGAAATTCGGGGATACCGCTTTCACTCTATCTTCAATCGTCTCTCTCGAGCCGCTACCCCTCGATGGTTCATGATGATTTGTCGGCTGTCTGACCAGACGTTATCGAAAATTCGCGAGCAATCTTCCGCGATGATACCGATCTGGGGTCTTGCAGAGTTTATGCAAAACCCGATGTGTTACGTGAAGCGAATTATTTGTACTATGTCAGGTATATTTGTACTATGTCGGATGTACGTATGAGTATATATCGGTCCAACATGTACACTGGAATTTCAATGAGTTACGGATAAATTTGTTATATTTCTCTCATGCAACGGATATGTAGATGATGCAGAGTTTAGCGAGTAAATTGCGTTTACGCGTCAACAACTGAATATTCCTTGAAATTCCATCCTGATGATATTTCCCACAAAATTACAGCACCTACGATAAGTCGAGTATAGAAATAAAAATGTAGATTATTCCGAGATGAAAAGAGCGACTGTATGAATTTCAAAATAGAACTGTAGGTATAGTGCGAATAATTAAGGATCCGACAACCGTAAAATATTCGACTCCCTCGCGACTGACACGGCTTCGCAGGTTATAATCCGTCGGAAAATATAAAATGACAGCTCCGTCGGAGCATAAAACCAACAGGCCTGGAGCGGAAAGGTAGCGGCAGGTCGTTCTGAAAATCGAATATATACGGCCCCGCGGGGATGAAGCGGCCTTCCCCCTTATTCAGGGAGGTTTCGTGCTGGCAGAAAGCCGCGAGATCGTGTGTGCAAACAGCCCCCAGAGCAAACAAGCCCTGCACTCCATAGTGAGCTTATATTATCTGTTTCGACGTGTACTTAAGGGATGCGGCGTCTCTTAAATCTTTCCCTAGTAACTACATTTGCCTTGCGCGTTAGGCGTTTAATTACTTTTCGCACACATCGCGTTATGTTACGTTGAGGATATAATTGGTTTTAAGATTTACAATTTACATTTTACAATTACTTGAGAGAACTCGAAAAGTAATAATTTATTCATTAGACAAGTAGTTCACGTCAAATAAATTTATATCAATAGCATAAATTTTTATATTTTGAAAATTATTTTTATACTATTGTAATAAATGAGCAAATGAGAGCTAAATAAGAAGTTAGCGTTAATAACTTTAACATTAATAACATTAATAAATTAACAGTATATTTCTTACATAAAATTAAAATTAAATATTAATTCCATTTTTTTTAAATTTTTATATCTTGAAAATTTCTTTTGGAATTAGAAGGACGTTTTTTTCTCGTTAAGTATTAGACATGGGTATCATGTTAGGTCAACGACCTAGGAAATACCGTTTCCATTTTTTGGCCTGTATCCTTGATTAACTTGGAGCTCCAGACGAAGTTATGCGGTCTCATCTTTCCCGGTTATCCTTTTCCATCGATGTGCAGTGTCACGCCTACGAGACCCTTGAAACTATCCTTGCGATACACGGGAAAAACTGATTAGAATTTTATTATCGCGAACGGCGGTGAGAGAAAAAAGGGGGGAAAACCTACTCTCGAAGAGCAGCATATGGCGCGACTAGCGAAGCCTCTCTCTCTCTCTCTCTCTCTCTCTCTCTCTCTCTCTCTCTCACACTCACATACGGCTTTTGAAGTTTCGGGGATGAAAGAGGCCGCCGTTCTTGAGTTTACTTGACTCTTGTGCCTCCCCCTCGGCCCCGAGGATTCTCTTCGAGGATACCCGTCTCTTGCTCCGCTTCTTCCTTCCTCCTCCTTCCGTAGAGACCTTACTCACGAAACGAGCTACAATCCCTCGTTCTATCCCTCCGGAGTGCCCCGGAGTTGTCTTTTGGAGTCTCGGAACGACTACCGTTACGGAAGACGTTGGCCAAACATCCGTGTGAATCCTTCAGTCGAGCTAGAAATGCTACCGATGAGAACAAGCGAGCGGAAAAACAGGAATTTTTTTCAGAATATTTCTAGAAATTGATCTCGTCTTAATGCATTATAAATAATAATTGTTACTCTCTAAATCTGACTCAGTAGATAATCACTGATATCAATCTCAAGTATATCACTGGGTGATTCAATAAAATTCAGTTGAAAAATGGAACAAGCAGTTTGAGCATATTTTATATATAATTGAAATATTGATATTTGCACGTCAGTTTTACCACATACGTCGAATACACTAAAGTAAGATTAGGTTAGGAATTTCACGTTTCATTGATTAAATTTTACTGTGAATTGATTGATTATCCAGTGATATATACTTGGATATATATATGGACTATACTGACATCAATGATTAATCATTGATTCAGATTTAGAGAGTAAGCAATTCTTACGTGTAATTATTCTATGTGTACAAAAATTCGCTGAGACGAAATGTAACATGCGTTAAGATATAGATACCATTGATCCTTGTAGCGATATTACAAGAGCAGGGATATGTTTTAGTAACAATCGGGGGTTCTCGAAAGGGACAAAGATACGAGCTTGGTCTTGGTAACATCGAAGGGCTCTAGGCGTATATATCGAGCCGCAGGAAGTTGTCCCGGGATTCTTTCGCGTCGCTCTCCCTCGGTAACTTAAGGGTCCCATTTCGTGAAGTGGTTTCCTTCCTCCTCCTTCTCCTGCGTGCTCGAACTAATAGAAATTTCGGAGCTCGGTACCTTCGCATTCGGGTAATGCACCCTAAGTACTACCATATAAGATAACAGTAAGTAGGGCGAACCTCGGGACGACGGATAACGTCTCGCCTTAACGTCGCGTCGCGCGGTTTTAGTCACTGTGAGTTAACGCGTGTCGGGAGTGCTTAATAATTTAGGACACGCGGGCGGCGCCTTTGGCGTCGCTCGCGTAATCGCGAATCAAGGAGAAGAACGAATTGCCGAAACTGATGGATTTGTTTGGCGACGCGTTACAACTCCTCGTTACATATCGATGGCTTTCGAGCTGCGATATTACTTCCGTTTGCGAGACACTAATGTTGTATCATAAGCGAAGACTGATATGAATTGTCGTGGATAGTGTTTCGTGGTGGTTTGGTATTTCTCTCCCGAGTATCGACTATAGTTCGACTCTCGGGACATGCACTACGTACACTATACACAGGATGGGTAGACTAAGCGACGGAGGTTGGTACTAAATCTCACCCTAAAGCATCCCTACCGAGCCACCCCTAACTACGCTACTAGTGCTCCTGCCGCCCCTCGTTCAGTGTCTCGCATTGGCGTAGGACAGGGCGCTTTGCTGTTATATCAAGATATCGATATGTGTTATTTATTTTCATCTATTTTTCATGAATTATTTCCGTGAATTTTTTTTCTGTTTCATCAGATAATAATAGAAATTTAAAACTTCTAGAAATTTGATATATGACCGATTTCTTAATCATAAGGAATAAAATTTAGAGAATTTAAAGAAATTTCATAAATTGTTCGAACGACTACTCGGTTACAAATTTTTAGGCAGAAGAGAGGAAATCGTTAGTGTAGAAATTAAATGAAAAAACGGCAGATTTAGGCACAGTCT
The DNA here is from genome assembly GCF_001594045.1 of Atta colombica. Taxonomy (NCBI): domain Eukaryota; kingdom Metazoa; phylum Arthropoda; class Insecta; order Hymenoptera; family Formicidae; genus Atta; species Atta colombica. The sequence continues at coordinate 521,143 of NW_017259257.1, read as the reverse complement.
TCTTGTAATGCGGATTGCCGACCGTCGAGCAAAGGACCGATAAGATATTTTGAGCAGAAATGGAATGCGCGATAAAGAAAAATAGAACGTTATATATAGAATTTGTTCGATATGGTACTTGGCTTTCGTCTCCTTTTCAAGATATCTTTCTCAGTTTGTACATGTTTGTTCGCATACGTTAGTATGCGAAATTTACAGTGGCTATTGTTGCGACCATGTCGTGCAGTGATCGAGATTCGTTAGTCGATCTATATTTGGACAAATCGATTGACGAGGAAATACACCACTATCCAGGCCTCTATTAAGGCTAATCGGGATTAATCTCGCGAATCTTACAACACGAGAATGCTTCTGTTCATGTCCGTCCTCGTCCTCGAGGAAATTGAATGGAATTAATTCGAAGGATTACACATGGCAAGTCTGGTAATGATAAACCACTGAGATTCTTCGGGCACGCGCGATTGTGCGTGGGAAAACTTGCTGAATTAATCTCGCTACTAATTAACAAGTACTTTTATAAATAAATTTAAATATTTATTCAAATATCATATATTTATATTTATTTAATTATCTGTTTTATTATAAATATGATATTTGATTTTATTATAATTATCTTATAACCATATCAGAACAAGTCAATTGATCGTTCTACCATATTAGAGATCAATCTGAAAGCCGTTGGCAAAAAAAAAATGAAAAGTCATTTTTGGATTTGTAATATTCATACAATATTGGAGTATTCAAGATAGAGCAGAATAATTCTGAAAGTAAAATTTCACCGTCATGTTAAGTCTGATAATTTTCGAAGGAAGTACTCTACGACGTGAAAGCGTACAGGGTGTTACTTCCATTTACGCCGCTTGGTTAACAAGAGATCAGAATTAAGCCGTAGCTACTCGTCGCACGCTACCGAAAACGATTTCGTTTTCCGTTCGGCTTACGCCAGTGGTGCGGCCTCAACCCACCCCTATATACCCCGTCGCCCTGCAGTTAATGTGTTCCAGGGTGGAACCCTGCCCCCCTCCCACCTTCTCATCCCAATTTCAGTTCTCCTACCACCCGCTCACTCCCCTCCTTCGTCCCTTCGAACTCACCGAACCCGGGATCTCGGCTTTGCCTCCACGAGAGAACGTTTCTCTCTCTCTCTCTCTCTCTCTCTCTCTCTCTCTCTCTCTCTCTCTCTCTCTCTCTTGCTTCCTTGAAATCGCTCGTTCATCTCTCCCTCTCTGTCTTTTTCTCTCTCGTTCTTTCTTCCTTCCTCTGTCTGCTTCTCCCGCTTCCGTTGGCGTGCTACGATCCGCGACTCTCTTTGTTTTAGAAATTAGAAGAGGATTACCGGATCCCCTTTTCAGCTGCGCTGTTATTAACTATTACCTTTTAGCCATTCACCCTCGGACACGATATCCACGAAAGGGTTGTGACGGGAGAAATTAAATCGGTTTCTCGCGAAGGTTTTGCTTCGTCCGCGCTTTTTACCGCGTTTACCTTTCGGCGAAATATCACCGTTTTACTTCCCTTTCGCTGTATAAAGATTATCGCATATGAGTGTAATTATTTCCATCAATTCTCTTTGCTTTTTAGTAATTTCATGCCAAGTAGCATTGATTGGAATTTTATTACTTTTACTTCCACAAGTCTCTTATGAAATGGCAGAAATTAATTTGCCACAAAAGGGGACAATCGATCTCTCTTCTCAAATTATATAAATTTATATATTATATAAGAGATTCTAAACGAATTTTTGCTTACGTGCAATCATTTATTTATGCTAATTTATAAAGATTTTGCCAGCTGCATTATTCAACGTATATCGTATAATGATACCAGTTATGGTTTTAGAGCGCTTGAACTCGCGCGTCGTCGCTCGTAATGCTGCCGACGACGCGGAGACACCAAGTTCCGTTTTCTTGCTGGTCGACGTTTTTGTCGTGTTCCCCCTGTGCGCGTCGCAGGGAGAACGGAGTAGACGAGGAGAATCGACCTCCGACAGCCACGATCTTATTATTTTTTTCACGCTCTCTCGAAAGGGGAATCGTGCGGCGGGGACAACGGCGCAAAGAAGAGAAGAAGAGGCGTCCGGGTCGACGACTCTTCTCTACCTTTCTTTCTTCGTCTCCACTTCTCTCGGATCTTCTCTTTTACTTCTGCGTCTTCTCTTCCTCTCCCTTTATTCGCTTCGTCGTCTTTTACGCGACCTGATAAGGTGTAAAAGGAGCGGAGCCGCCGATGCCGAGGAGGAGGCGCAGTTTACACAGTTGGCCAGGCGAGGTTACCTAATTATTTGTTAGCTGTCCAATGACGAAACGCTTCGAGGCAACGTCGTATCTTTTCTTTCTTTTCCTTCTTTTTCTATTAATTTTTATTATTCACGCGTTTCCTGGTGAAGTTAGGAAAAAATTCTTCGCGCTGCTATTATGTATAACGTTGAAACGATAAAATTCTTGATCATTTAATCTTCTGTTTGGATCAATTTAATTCAAAATCTAATTTACTTTCTTACTGTTATTTTATTAAATATTTTTTCTGACATTCAATGACTTTGTTAATGTAAGGTTTTTTTTTGTGAAACCTTTTTTTTTCTTCATACAGTTGGAAAATTTGTGTTAAATTTAATACATTTTACATGAAACAAATCGATCATTCAAATTTTTGTATTAATTTAACAGATTAGATAAATAATACGTTAGAAAGTAACATAAATATTGTGTAACAATTAACGCAAAACACTGATACAATTTGTAAGCAATCACATTCATTGAAATTAATATTTATAATATATATGTTACATTAACACACTTTATTAATTTTTAACTTAGAATTTGTATTAAAATATATTTAGATGTTATCTGTCTACTTGTAAATTATATTATTTTAACACGACAAGAAATATATTGAAGATTTTCAAATTTAACGTAAAATATTCAAATAACGCAATCACGTTATGTTAAATTTATTATGTTAAATCTGTGTATTTATTCATTATTACACATTGAGAATGTAATGTTTTAAATACACAATAAATTAAATTAAAATTAAATTAAATTAATATTCGGATATATAAAAAATTTGACATAATTTTAAAATTTTAATAAAGTAGACCGTTTTTAATACAAATATAAAATATTTTTAGTAATTTTTTGATCATATTGACTCAAACGATACGATCGTATAATAAATTTGAACAGCAGGTTAATATTTAAAGGTTAATATGACACGTTGATTTCTTATTTTTTTTTTTTCTCTAAAAATGAAAAGAAGAAATGTGAGAAATTTAATCTTCCTTGTAAGAGAAAACATTTCAAAAAATATTGCCGTTTTTGTAACATATTTTCTTTGCGTATTTTATTTCTTCACCAAAATCCCTGACATTATCATCCGGATTGATCCAGTGATGGTCAAAGCGCTTTGCGATTTGATCTGAGAACACCATATGCTACCAATCTTGAGTTAGTCGCGTGGCACGATGAGTAACTTTTGAAATTTACAGCGACTGTATTAACGACAACCAGGGGTGTCGCGAGTGTCACCGAAATCTCCATGGTCCTCGCAGCATCACTGTGAAGTTCTCGAATACGTCGCATTAGAGACACGATCGCCAAAACTTGTGGGGAGGTAAACGCTCTCACGTGAGACCGCCGTGTGATGATCGATACTCGAGTTGCTGCGCGTCCTCTGCTTATCAGCGAGTCGACAAACGCGAAATTGCGTAATTATTTAATTAAATTGTGTCATTATTTGCTACGGCGACTGTGCTCGAAACGGTAGATTGTTTACTTTATTAGTACATTTTCCGATTTGGAACAATTCCAATTTCAGAATTTCGTGCGCTACTTTTGTTCTTGGATATTGTTCTTAGGTTCAATTTTTTATTTTCTGGTTAATTTCCGGTTAGGCTTAACTTGATGATAATGTAAAAATTGTATTTTTCTGGCTATGGTTAATTGCTAAATTGATGGTTTTGTAATGAATAACTTTTAAAGTTACCACTACAAAATTATTAGTTTAGTAATTAATCATAGCTAGAAGAACACAATTTTTTAGCATCAAATTAAGTGAAGTTAAATCCAAACTACAAGTTAATCAAATAATGAAAAAACCGAATCATATTGATATTGTTAGAAGACAGGAGATCCAATTTCTTGAGTTAAATAATATTTTGTTATTAACTGTTATATATATCAAAATGTAAATCAATTTAGCTTCAAAGGAAACAACGTTCTCATATTTAATGCTTAGTAAATAATAAATTAAATTTGAATCAAATTTAATATATTATTATTTTTTTAATTAAATTGTTTTAAATTTAACGCCATTGTTTGTAGTTAAATTAATTATATATTGAATAGGAGCAGTGGTGATTTACAGAAATAATTAAAAATAACTCAAATCGAGTATAATTCATTATATCATTATGAATTTAACGGAGTCCTGATAGCAAAAAATTTATGAGTAGTTATAGAGACATTTACAAACAGATAAAAAGATTCATATTTTCTCCGGTTTCTCTAATATATTTTTTCTCTTTTATATTTAATCAAAGTTCCATTAGAAGAACATGAAAAATTTGAGGAAAAGAATTGACACAACGTGTAAAATAAACAAATATTTTCTACGTGTTTTTGACGAGGGTTCAAAATTATAATGGGTCCTTAATTGGATCATTATCTTTCAAACATAATTTTTCTTATTTCTCCTAAAAATGTTTCGAAAAGCAGGTACAAACAAATCTCAAACTGTGTATTGACACTATGTCGCATTGTGGCGGTTGTCGTTTTACATGATTTTACTGTCGTTACTAGCTTATTTAAAATAGTGTGAATAGCATCTTTATACCTGCACCATTTCAATAGAATGGTCATTTATTTTGACTGTTGACTGTTTGTCGACTGTTACTTTATGGCTCATTATGGCGACAAGTGTGTTCGCACCTTTATCAGGTACAAACACCTTGTTACATTTACACCGCCTATGTTTATCGCTTCTAATTTAATGCGTTTTTACATGAAAATTTCAGAAGAATACATCGCTCTCCTTTTACGCTAATAAAATACCGATTAACCTGCGCCATAAAAGTTGATATTGTTCGCTCGCTCGTACGTTCATGTCTTGAATCAAAATGAGATCAAGTGTCTTCAATAAAGCGGCCGTTCGCAATTGATGTCAATCGTCGCTACATTGTATAATGTCGAACTATTTAGCCACATATAAACGCAAATACTTATATTATGCCATTCCTCCCATCAGAATTTGATTGCCGACTTACAATTGTCATAATCTCTCGTTTATAAACGATTGCATCGCGTCATTAGGTCCAAGTAAAGTCAGGTCAGATATTAATTGGAGGCTCGACGACAATTCCCGGTCGATCGACTCTTTCTTCTTTTTCTCCTCTCTCTCTCTCTCTCTCTCTCTCTCTCTCTCTCTCTCTTTTTAACGAGCTTCGCCTGTCGTATCCGGCGCTCGGGTGAGAGGAAAACTGGAACTCTCGCTCGTTTGCCAAGTGGGTTAGATTAGGTCGGGTGAGGTTAGGTAATTATAAACCTTCGGGCAGTCGCGTGGGTACGACACTAAAATTACTCACGAATATCCGACTAACGAGGCACCTTTGGCGCCACGAGATATCTCGTTTGTCCCCCTCCCTGACAGATTTTCCGAAATCGCGCGCGGTCATTACGGGGTCTTCTTCCGCCGGCATCCCCGCGAGCTCGCACGCGCAACGAAATGAAGATATTCTCGGCCGCGATATCATTAAACTTCGCCGGGCGCGGTAAACAACGCCATTTAACTTCGCGCAAAAGTTAAGCACGCCACCTTAAAATTCACCGACGATCCATTATACAGCTCGGACGAGGCTCGCGCCGAGCTTTTAATTAACTGGGCGTCGGCGAGATCGGACAGTTTCAAAGAAACTCGCAATGGGACTCGTTACAACGGGAACCTGTCGTGAAGTTTTCCTTGTTTTACGAATCACATGAGGGATGTATTTATGCATAATTTGCGATTTAGATATTGGAATATAAATTCTACAAAGATTCGATCGTAACTTTGATTGTAATTTTGATCATATATTTTGTCGTATCTTCGCCCGTAAGTTATTTTTTGGCATGTGTGGGTGGATTTTATTAATAGCGAGATATATTTTGTGTATAGCTTATTTATTACAACAAAATGACATAACTCCGAAAACAAAGTTTTCTAGAAAATGAGTTGGAATTTTTGTGATCATTAAAATTTTGGGGTATTAACCTTAAAAATTGTAGTGTAATAATTTTTAAAATATATTGTTCTTTCTTTCTTTTTTCTTGAAGTTTTCATTCTTTTTTTTTAATTGAAAAATGACAATTCATGTCGTAGCAAATGAGTGATATTTTATTTTTCTTGATACACACGTACATAGAAAAGAAATACCAAATGATATGTGACTTACAAAAACTGTCTTACTGTTTAATTAAAAAAATTTTTGTTTCTACTTCAATAAAAGCGCAACATTTTAAAATTAAAAAGTAAGAAAATTTTCGTAAGTCACATCATTTGGTTATTTTCTAACCAAATTATGATTAGAACAACACAATGTAGTCACAATTTTTTAACAAAATTATATAATAATCAAATTTTGAAACCATCATAATTTTAAATTAAAAAGTAAGAATGTTTTTGTAAATCACATATTATTTGATTATTTTAATCAAATTATGATTAGAACAATACATATATAATCACAGTTTTATTAACAATTTATTATATAACACAGTTTTTATTCTAATCAAATTTTGATTAAACCAACACAATTTTTAAATTAAACAGTGAATATTAAAGAAAGTTTTTGTAGCTCACATAGCACCAAAATAAATGATTATTCACATTAAACATTTCTTTCAATGTAAGGCACTAACGTAAGCAGTAGCAAATCGGAATCTGTTGATTTTCTTAGTGATCACATCTTATACCGCTTAAGCTTTTTGTGAGCCATAGCCTTAATCGCGAAGGGAGATGGAGATATATGGGATAGACTCGATCTCGTCACGACCGCGTATAGTGACGCGTACTCTGAGGGTCGATCCTCTTTGTCCGTCCGTTGTTAGCGCCGCGAAGCTTTTTATCTCGTACGTCACTTTTCCGCGCGTATACGCATACGCACGCACGCATCCACCCACACACGCCTCCCGTTCTCCGGGATTCCGTCCTGCTCTCCTTCGCTCGCTCTCTTTCCGACTCAACAAGTGGACCGATGTTTTCGGCATGGTGCATAGCCTGCGGACAAGAGCAGAGCAAGAGAGAGAGAGAGAGAGAGAGAGAGAGA
>NW_017259257.1:503602-513743 GCF_001594045.1 Atta colombica | reverse complement strand
AGAGAGAGAGAGAGAGAGAGAGAGAGAGAGAGAGAGAGAGAGAGAGAGAGAGAGAGAAAGCGATCCACCCACATTTTGCATTCGCGTTAACTTGTCGCCGGTACACAAACGTCTGCTACTTCGTGGACAAAAACGGCCCTATGCGTTTAGGGGTTGCTTCCTGCGTGAACAGAGCGCTAAAAGGACGTAAAGGAATCATCGTCGAGTGAACGAACGACGAGAAGCGAGCGAGCGAAGCGAGCGATCGTACGGCAAGCGCGATGGCGCGCGGAGTGGGGATCCTGTACTGTGTGCACGGGATGTCGATGGAAGGGATGGGAGCCCTTAGCCGGTGCAGGGGGGTGGAAGGAGCCGTTGCGATCGCCTCCCCTCGCGACCGCGACGCGTCAGTCTCGTCGCGTAACTCGTGGAGAGAGGATCTCTTGCGCGTCCTCCGCTCTTCTTCGTTTCTTCGCCACTTCCTCTTGCAACCAAGTAGTATTTGCGACCAAGTGAATTCCAGTAGATACATCAGTGAACTCGCGATCGTAGCTCGAGAGCCGTGTGCCACTCGCTCGCTTCAAAGGAAATGCGGCGCGCGCGATAGGACGTGTTTCCTCTCTCTCTTTCTCTCTCTCTCTCTCTCTCTCTCTCTCTCTCTCTCTCTCTCGCGTGCCATCCGCGTTCTAACCTCAAAAAACGGCGATCCCCGACGCCATGCAGCTGGTGGAGCTTCGGCAGCGATCGAGCGCGTGTGCGTCCTGATGCGCGTTCACTACGCGGTGACGTTCCCGTGTCTCCCCGAGCGAGCGAATGAACGATTACGGCGCGCTAATGATTTCGCGCGCGGATCCGCGAAGGGGACGAAAATCGTGCAGCGATATCGATAATCAGCGATAAGATATTCCGGGCTTTTCCAGCCGCGTGTCTCCTTTTACTTTTCTCCCTTCCGTACGTATCTCTCTCTCTCTCTCTCTCTCTCTCTCTCTCTCTCTCTCCCTCCCTCCCTTCTCCCCTTCCGTCTATACCACGTTCTCGAAATCGTGACAAGTGCGTGGTATGTTCGACCTGACGAGGGCGCGACTTTGCACTCCCTTCGATCATTCCCGAGCCGCGGAAGTCCATTCTGCGAAGCGGATCCTCGTCACTTGACGACGCGTGCTCCTCTGGATCCCCCTTTCCTGTGCTGGCGGTGAGATTTTTCGCGACGATGACAACGGCGCGCGGTCGTTCGCCGCGAGACGCCGACGTCGCTAGGGTCTGACGTCGGAGCCGCTAATCGGTGACGCCGCGATCTATCTCGAACACTCCGCCGCGCTTCGTGGATCATCCGCGAGTCCAACGGCCACGTGCCTGTTCCCGTATTGTGTTGCCGCGCCGGTCCCGCCTGTGAGTTATGCAGTCTAATACGATACTCCGCTCCGACGTCGGCAGTACGGAGAAATTGATGGGCAACAACAATAATCTCAACAACAACGGCTCGCCGGGGGCGGACATAATGTTCCAGATGGAGGACGAGGGCCTCACGCAGTTGGGCAGCGTCTTTCAATCGGCCTACCAGTCAATCGTGGGCGGCGGTCCTCAGGTAAAAGATCGAGGGACGCCCTCATTCACCGATCCGATTACTCGGAGGGTACGATGGGAAGACTTCCCGAATTTGTCTTCAATATTGGAGATCCGTATCTGCGGAAGGGACTGAAATAAAATATTAAAATATTACGTAAATGAATGATGTTATATTTAGTTCATCTGTTTCTTTTCGTGAAAAGAATTATATGTTTCGCAATTTTTATCGAGCCAATCGTGCTCCGTTTTTTTTTTTTTTTGCATTTCGTCATATAGGAATCTATCTGCGGGACTCAAATAATTAAATAATATATGTAAATAATATATTATATTTAGTACATCTATTTGTTTTCGTGAAAGTTATATTTGTCGCAATTTTACCGAATGAATATCTGCTTCGTTTTTCCTATATTTCAGTATTAGGAATCCACTTTAATTAAAGCTTCCTAAATTTATCTTCAATATTACAGATTTGTACCTGCGAGAAGGACTTATAAATAAATAATTTAAGTACCGCGTGATAAATAATTTATATTTAGTATATTTATTTGTTTTCGTGAAATCATATTTATCGTAATTTTATCGAACAAATCATGCTTCGTTTCTCTTGCATATCGAAATAGCGGAAATTATCGATTGCAATTGATGTAATTTGGAAAATAGATTTGGGCGTTTAATTCATTGGCATAATCGATGCGATTTTCTCTTCAATCTAGATAAAGAGGAAAGTAATTTTCAGCAGGATCGTTTTCTCCTTATTTATATTATTTGATATTATTATTTCGCTCTTTGAAATCTCTCATTTATAGCAATTTAAAATCGGTGCTTCTAATTCGGTGAAATACGATTTCGTCCGCGTCCAATGTAATTTAATCTGTACGGTATCACCCGACGTGTGCGCATATAACGGGGAAAAGTGGGAAAAAACGGTATATCGCGAGGAATCTTTCCGATAGAAGAGGCGAGTGGAACTTTCTGCGGAAAATGTAAATCCCCCTTGAGAATCCCGGCGACGGAAGAGAGTCTCGGCGCGGGAAAGACATTTTCTTCGAAAGCGGATTGCGCGTCAATCGTGAATAGGGGTGAGGGGGAGAGGGGAGTGGACGATTGAAGAGACCGTACACGTTTTACGATTTTTCCCTCCGTGTATCCGACAGAGCGTGTGGAGCATGCTATCGGCACAATGACGTCAGAATTACGTCACGACATGGCCGCTCTCACGTGGGCGGGCTCGTTGTCGTCCAACTCGCTCTTTTTGCGTCCTTCCTCGATTGTATAGGGTGCTCTAAAAATTTTTACGACCCGGCGCAACGAATTGTGTGTTCCCCTCATATAAAATCGGGACGGAACGGCGACCTTTCGATGAAATATCGGACGCACAAACTCGCGAACTGTCCTCCTCCTGTGGTCCGCGCACCACCGTTCGATTGAAATTGATGGTACGCGCTAACTTTCCAGCTGATTTGAATAAACGACGGCTTGGGCTCTCTAGGTTGCGACCTAATATGAGATCCTTGAATGTCAGAGGGTGGTTGACGCGGGTTTAGCTGCATATTGTTTCGGGAATACTTTTCCAAAACCGATAGGTCGGAAGACGCCGGCACGAAATATCGCGCTTCCTCGAAACTAGAACAGGCGATATCATTCTGCACCCTGGAGATAGGATAAATCCTACATCCTGTCGAGATAGCGTATCCTTTCTTCCCGCGCTATCGACTAATATTGCTCGCTCTAGTTTCACAATGTAATCTGCCTGCCTTACCGCCCGGTCCCTGTATTGGGCGTGTTGTATCGTCGGCGGGTGCTTATCATTAAAAAATAAATGAATGTAACTCGGCCGAGTCGGATTTGCTTAGAGTATTAGAACTGAGATAAACGAGAACCGGATGGGGACGCGTTTTTCATTGCAAATTTAAATGTGGGGAAAATAATTTCAGTATATGTGTGAGTGATTAGTTTTCCGTGTAGAAGTATAACATCCTATACTGCATACAAATAGTTACAGGATTGTCACAAAATTAGAAATCAGAGAATTTTGCAAAATATTCTGGAAAATTAATATTCTTGGCTTTAAAAGAATTTGATGTATGTACATCACATCTATATAGTCTTGGAATGCTATCAATTTGACAATTAAAAATGCAAGCAGTGTCAACGATAATAATAATTTAAATTGCTACACTGAAAAACATTTGAAAATATCTGAAATTACATCTGAAAATAATTTTGTAGGAATCTTAAACATGATGAGCAAGCTGCAAAATGTTTTGATATTCTAGCAACCAATTTTGTCATCCTATCTGTTTGTTTTGATGATGTAACAATATTCTTCAGATCTATGTCTAGCTAAATTTTTAGATTCTTCAGCAAAATTGCTCTTTCAGTGTATGTTTATAGATTGACTCAACAAAATATTATTTAACGATTTCCAAATCGAAAGGACTACAGATTTCAAAGTATTATTATTATTATTATTATTAATATTATTAAGTCAGAGAAAATTATGAATTTTTGTTTGAAAAAAATCAAGAAAAAATTACGGAATTTTATGATGATGAATTTATTGACAACCTTGAAATATGGGTGTACACTCATTCAAACGTGTAGTATAGCGTCATTTTCACATGGAAGATTAAATAATACACATATACCGAAGTCCCTTTTTACACCCTTGAATTTGCAGTGTTCGCTTAAGTACGCTCTCCGAGCAGGACAGAATATATCGTTGTCAAAATATATACACGCTCGGCATTCCGACGCGGCTCGCGGTGCTCTCGGCAGCGCGATAACACGGCCGGCTTGTAAGAATTTCGCGAAATCAGAAATTCGCTCGGCGACGGGGGAGAGGAATATCGCGCCGGGAATGCCGGGACTGCAGTCGCGGCGGAGGGGCGGGAGGGACAATGTCTATTCCGACATTGCGAGTCAGCGCGTATACGGCGAAGTGACTCATCATCCCCGCATTGTTTCGTTAAATGGAATTTCTATCTAATTTAAATGCGGCTTAGCTAGAAATAATGCGATTATGCGTTAGCTTATTCTGTTTGTTAATCTCCTTTGCACACCATTGTTACCCCCGTCGACGGGCGAGGGAGATGGGCGACGGAGGGCGACGCGAGGAAGGGAAACGAAGAGCCCCCCTCCCCCTCCTCCCTCCCTCCCCCTCCCCTCTTGCCCCGCTTTTACGTTCCCCTCTCGCCGACTTGCCATTTTGTACGGCACTGTACATTATTTCAGTACAGTCTACACAGCCGCTAGATCCTCTCCGGCTTATGGACTGTTCGCAGCGGTTCTCCTTTTCGACCTGCGACTGCAAATTTAATCTGACTATCCTTGGATTTTCTCCACTTAAGGATTAGTCTACGGAATGTTTAATTTAATTTTTAAAATGTTTTTTTTTGTGATTTAGAAATTTCTTTTTTTTTTTTTCAACTGATTTAAGAATATTAACTAAAACGTAAATGGATCGAGCATTGATCCAATTAATGGAAACTTGTCGTAATTGTTAATTTAATTTTCCACTGCGATGTAGTACGTACCAAGTTTGCCGTTTTCTAACTGAATTATGACGGGCGATAATGCGTCAATTAAGCCGGGAGTTTGTAACGTTACTGTACAAAGGAATCTAATTTACTACTCCATTTTTAGACTATCGGCATTAGGTCTAATGGGCGCGATCTGTAATTACTTATTCTTGATTGGGCGACCTCTTTTTCATCTTCTCCGCCTTTGGGACCAGCTCGATCGGACAACTTATTAACGCTAACGGTACAAAAGCATTGTAATTATGCCTCTCGCGTTATGTCGAGCAAAAGACGTATTTAATGACGCAAAGCGTTACGAGACAAATGAGATCGAGTAGGTCACGCATTTATGCTGTGTTAGATCGACAGCTGTCGGTCCATTATTTCAGTATCTTCGTCATCAATTTCAATTCACTTAATTGCCGCTTCTAAGAAAATAATACGAGTAATAATGACTAATCGATGGAATCGGAACTACGGGTCTGTATTGCAAAAGTGAAATTTTCGATACCTACAGTGTTTTAAATGTCACTAGTTATTAAAGTAAGTAAATAAAAAGATTATACAGTTACATCGTTAATTTTATATCGATTATATAAAATTAATAATATACTGTGAACTTAAAAAAATGAATGTAAAAATGAATAATACAAAGTTATCACTTGCAGGGTAGTTGCTCGAATTCCATTGAGATAGATCTTTGTCGGTTCATTTTTTTATCGAACTTTTTTTTTAAGCAGAGCATCACGTCAGATAAATTTAATATTTGCAACTTATTTCCCGCGATTGTTTTGACCATAGAAATCGTTTCGTCGTTCGTTCGTGCGAGGGAAAACTGCACGGTGCGTTGCAACGAGAATTCCCAGGGCCGTATTTCGCGGAAGTCACTCCGGATTAACTGCATTAAAGTTTCTCCGCGGCTCCCTTAAAATATTGCAACGGCTTAAACGTTTTTTAACGCCGAAACTTTTGCCTCCCTCGATTTATTCGAGAGCGAAATTATCCGTTATTTACCGAGCGAGAGAACGGAGAGGAAGGAAGAGCGGTGGTAAAAATATTCTTTCTCTTTCTCTCTCCGTTTCTCACTTTTTTTTTTCTTGGCTTCCCTCATCTCTCGGCGGCGCTTTCGTGTGTCTGGCGAAACCAGTTTTTGATCGCGCTGGGTTAAGGGCGGCCATTTCCGGTCCGCGCGCGCCTTCCTCTCTCCTTCTCTTCGTCCCTCTCCGCGTCCCTCATATCCGGTACGGCACTTGCAACGTTTTAAACCCGCTGCTCTCTCTGGTACACTCGGACGACCTTTTTTTCCCCCCCGAGAGCTTGTCGAGCGTAAAATCTTCCCCGGCGCGGCGCGGCGCGGCGCGGCGTCGGGACGACGACGGGAGGGGCGATGGCGGCGCTCGAAAAATAGGCAAAAAATCCACCTTCATTATGAAACGTTATCTTTCTTTACGTCCGACTTAATTAGCTCGCCGCGTCCATTTTGGGGTATTACAATGCGCGGACCTGGAGTAACCTCGGGTGAAAATTAAGTCGCTCGTGCTGTCGCACGTGAATCACTTTGATAAATTGAGCTAATGACGATAAAATTCAATTTGATTTTCCGCCGAGTGGCCACACTGTAATTTTGTGTGGGTTTTTAAATTTTTCTTTTGGAGCGAAAAAAAAAATTAATCGAAGAAATTTATTCGTATTTGCCTCGGATAATAAGTGGATACATGCAACAGACGTTTGCATTTATTCGGTCGTTTTACGACGTCGCGTTGAGACCTGCCATTTCGACGTTATTAATGAAGATTCATATTACGTGCTTCGCCGCGATGGCGCATTTCTCTATAAGCTCGTTTCAGCCGGATACAAAGGAAGATAGAGCTAAGAAAAATAACACACATCTACCTCGCCGCATAATAAATGGCTTGTCATAACTGCTCCCATTTTTGCATAATCCTATCATGGATTAATGAACTCAATTTCTTCATGCTTCCACAGCCGTGACAATTTGGAAGCTGCACGATCCTTTTCGTATCTCGGTATCTCTTTTCGTACAAAAATTCGATTAGTATGCAGTATATAACGTATGCATATTCGGATTTGTCGAAACGAATTTCTCGGGGCGAATGGGAAGAAACACGAAAGCGAAAGTGGCTGTCGATTACGGTGGTCCAGCGACACGCCCGCTTCAATTAAGATGAAAATTTGAGAGAATCGCGCGCGCGTGCAGGCCGGATTGGTGAGATTGTGAAAGCCGCCGCCGTCCTCATCGTCGCCGAATCGTCGTGGCGTTTGGCGTTTTACGAGCGATCCACGCGCGGTCGTCAGGAAAATAACGCTCGCGCGCGCTCGCTTTGGAGGTCGGTGTAATTGCCTCGAGAAAGAGAGAGGAAAAAAAAAGAATCAATGAAACCGATAGGTCCGTTACGTCGCTCCGTTTCACCTGCCTTCCCACGGTGCGCGTTACCGGTGCGGCCAAATTTACTCCGAGTAGAAAGGTCCGAGTGGTGATCGAGTCGGTGTCGATGTTGTACGTGTATATTGGTATCACGTATAAATGTCTGCTGTATCTGAAATTCTGTCCTTCGAAACATTTTTATGAACTAGCACAAAATAATCGATAATGTGGAATCTCTTTTTCGAACGTGATTTGTATTAAAATTTTACACAGATGGCTCTTAAGCTTTTATTTGATTTTCTCGCTACTTGCTCGTCCGGTTTTTATTTCAAGAAATTGAAAGGAATGTTGTTCCATAGAAAAATGTTGGCGATGAGAGCCACTGATCACGCGAGTGCTAGGTTAAAAGCGGCAATGAATAGAATTGATATAAATGGGACGGCGACCTGGCTTCAGTCTCGAAGTTGATTGTTTTTTCTTTCCTCTACCGTCGAATTGGTCGACAAGTGCCACTTTATTATCGCAACGAGTTCGTTACCGTGCTTTTACCGAATTATCTGTATGAGGTCGATCAAGGTAGGAAAATTTGCGTCCGCAAAATACATACGTACCTTCCCTGTAGGTGTTTATGAACAGATGATTCTGCAATCAAATAATTTTTATTTATTATTTGAATAGAATTTTTATTAGTCTGTCATTAGGTATTATTTTCATGAACAATTTATCCTTGATCTTTCATATATTGTTTTACAATAATATATAATAATTTTTAAGAAACGCCGATAATTTGGAGCATCAAATTTGATAGAAATTATATCGTTACTTTTACGAATTTATTTAAATCTCGCTGAATTATCGCACTCTCCTCCTTAGAAATTATTTCATAACGTAAAATAATAAGTGGAAGATCAGAAACAATTCGACATGAAAACAATACCTAATGATAAACTAATAAAAATTTCATTGAAATAATTATTCGATTGGTACAAGTAGTTTCGGTATTGTAATTACAATCTATTTACAAAATATACTTTCCTTTGCGGGGACCTTTATCTGGATCAAGTGAGAGAAACGAGATCCACGGCGCTGCATACATTTTGACTCGCGTTGGGCAATTGCGAAAAGCTAGACACTAGGAGTCGCGGAAATTCCATGACGGCGGCAGTTCCGGTCGATCGTCGCCGCCCATCTCGTAATCTATGGTTGGGATTAGCATTAGTACCCGACACGTATGCGTAACCCATATGATCGCGCTTGTAGCTACAAGTTACACGCGCGCGCGCGTACGTATGTGTACACGTACACGCTCGTATGCACACGCCGTATCTATTCTGCTCTTCTCCCTGTTTATCTCTCTCGTGCTTGCGCGCGACTCTACAGTTTAGCACGACACACACACACACACACACACACACACACACACACACACACACACACACCAACACACACACACACACATATATATATATATATATAATATATTACTTCAAACTATATACAAATATATATACATATATATGTGCGCGCGCGCACGCGTGTGTGTGTGTATATATATATATGTATGTGCACACGCGCGTCTACAGATATGATAGATACGGTGCTACAAACATATTCGCGCGCGGCGGCGCGCGCGAGGTATAATTAGACGCGGCCTAGAGCCATACTAATAGCGGTATCCTAGGACCCCAACACACGTCTACCGATATATCCATTGCTGGTAACCATTATCCCCAGGTTCTGTTTGTGCGGATACGTCGCCTCCGGGACACGCGTACTCTGTACATACACACACACACACACACACACACACACACACACACACACATACACAGGAGCGTACGCGTGTCCGCACATGCGTTGTTTCTCTGTGCACGCGCGTGTTTGCATGCGCGCGAGAGTATGCATTTGCCTGTACCTATCGTTATATGCGTTGCGCATATTCTATGTGCATATATGTACTTAAGGCAGCGTGCACGTATGTGTGGTGTACATGTGTGTGTGTGTGTGTGTGTGTACGCACATACAAAGTGTATGTGCATCCGTGTGTGCATATTTATGCCTGTGTGTGCGTGATACTAATGAAGCCGCGCGCTCTACGCGATTATGACAATTAGCGTCAGCGAGGTCGAACGGTCGAAAAATAAGAAATGTACAACGATTGGCGACTCCATACGCGCTCTCGTTTGATGTATATTTTCGGTCGGCTTGTGCTATAAATGTGGAACGCATATAATCGTAAATTAATACCCGGGCAGTTACGGCTGCGACTCTATTCCACGTTGCACTCCGAGCGCTTATAAAGTATTCAAGTACTCTGTTTGCGCGCCGCTTTCAGTTCCCGATTAATTTCGATGAAACTAGTGATCCTTTCAAGATTCGATATTATTTTTTGTAATTTGTTAGAATTATAAATATTTGCAGAAATTTATTAAAATATTGCTATATAATTCTTTTTCAAAACATATATGGATTGTTTCCAATACATATATGGACAAAACATATATGGACTGTTTCCAATACATTCCTTCCTGATATTATTGCGTTTATATAAATGTTTGAAAAACTTAACTTTTACGGGAAAGTCACTGTAGCACTAAAATAATATCATATTTTGAGGCAAGAAATACAATGGGGAAAAAAAAAACAATGAACACAAATCTTATTTAAGAAAAAACTGTACATAGAA
>NW_017259257.1:491547-503502 GCF_001594045.1 Atta colombica | reverse complement strand
TTTTAATTATATAAATAAAAATTTTATAAATTTTTTTTCGGTGTAAAATTTTAAAAATACATTCTCATCTAATAATCGATAAAGTATTTATAGATTAATATCTGCTTATTTAAATGAAAATCTTTTTATATTTATATCGGAATGGGGAAGTACCTTTAGTTTGACATCTTTGCCAATTTTTAGAGCGCGAGTTGCGCTAGTTGTTGGCGCGTCATCGGATGAATACTTGATGCCGAAACTTTACTTTTCCAAGTTTCTTTCATACTGTCAAATATTTAACACACACACACACACACACACACACACACACACACACACACACAGAGACACACACACCAACGAAATAGAACGACAGTACGCTAAAGCGACTGAAAACGCCACCATTAGGAAGTAACTACGCGGCGCCGGATATCTCGATTATCTTCCAACGATCATTCTCCCTCTGAACCGGCGTGTGTATACACGAACGCTTAGGCATATGCATACGCGAATACACGCATGCACACGTACGCATACGTACCCATATGGGTGCGCATTTCCTCCGTATATCTACCAGCGCAATATAGCAGCAACATCACATACTAGCCGCGTATGCTGATCTGCTGCAGGAGCGTACGCGCGTGTCCGTGCTGCGAGTACTATATGGACACCATATATACGTCCGATTATTAGTGTGTCACACACGCTTGATTTGGTAGCGGGCTTATAACGCCCGCTATAGCGCCGAGAGGCGCCAGCTGGATGTGTTTCGAAACATATCCTCCAACGCATCCCCTGAACGCGAACCTCCCTCTCGCGTATACATTTGTTTCCCCGATCTTCCGTCAATCCTCCGTTCGCGCTGATGATGATGGGACTTGCGATGTGTCGCGATGCCGCGTTAGACCGCGATTGAATAATCGAGATTTTCTGTGGGAAGTAAAGTGACGTGAAAATGAGGTGATACTATATCGAGCCTTAGGTGGAATAATCGATACTGAACTTCTAAAGTCGTGCTTATGAATTTCCTGTAATATTATATAATTACGTGTAAAGCTACCTGTACATATTTCACAAATCGCAAAACATATATAGTTTGCAAATATAGACGCAGAATGGAGATCTGCATTTTGCGAATAGCGATCTATATAGACTGGCCTGTTACATTAGTTGCGTTCAGTATAGAAATCAGCTTTGCGACTGTTGTAAAATTCTTTGATGTAATTGATTTTGTCTTTAGTTCTTCATCAGATCTAATAAATGTATAAACCAATCATATTAAGAATTGTACAATAGTTGTGCTTTTTCTGCTGAACGCAGCCATTATAACTTCTGCGCTGCGACGACTGCGTTGAATGCAGAACAACAAAGACTTTGTATTCGCTCGTTTATCAGAGATTTACCCTTTTCATAAATTTTCGTGATATGAAAAATATCAGACAGTAAGTTTCTCTAACCTGTTTAAATTAAAAATGTCAACGCTGTCGCAATTCAAGTCATTGCGGTTGATTTACATCTGCGTGTATCTTGTGTGCAGTGATACGTCATCATTCTACGTCTACGTTTTGCGATTTGCGAATTATGTAGAAGCTAACTTTACATTGTAAACATTGAAAATGATATCAATTCTAATTATTTTTCTGTGATGATATACATTATTTCAGCGCAGAAGTGATAATTATGAATTTTATATTAATGTGAAACAGACCTCCACGATCTCGTAATCGAAATTAGACACGGCGTACGGTTGTGCGCGCATTTTAATTATCATTCGCAACGGCAGGGAATTTATAGTCATGCTAATTGTGTACGGCGTCAGTATTGATACACATCGTGCGACGGCTTGCACGATTCGCGTGCGCCAATAACACAGCGTGGAGAATTTATTAACATGGTCATAGGAAACAGGGAATACGAGGCCGTTTAACGGCGTTGCCAAACGGCGAATGCGATGGATTAGGCATCGCGATTACCATTTCCGCCGATAGCTGCGTGGAATCACCGATGTGGCTCTTTCATCTTAGTATCGTGTACGAGTGGGCGTCGCCCGTGACGACACGACGGGATATAGTTCGACTGTCCATCCGCGCTCCGAGATTTCTGTGCACTCGCACTGTTCGCCGGCCAGCGGACGCGCGAACGGTGGAATATACACACGCACGAATCACCGTGCTGTAATTACACGGTCCCCGGCCCGTAAGATATGTCTTCTAATAACGGTCCCGTTCTCTTTCTGTTTCAGGTGAGTTAACAGTTCCTCTCTCCATCTCGTGTGCCGATTAGTAGCCCTGAGCGCTCGCTGCGCCGCGCCGGTGAGAGATTTATATCTATATTTCTCTATTATGCGGCGTCCTTTTTTTCCTCATATCCTCCAGTTGTAATGATATTTGCCGTGAAATTTTTAATTTCACGCTCTTTCAATTTTTAACTTAACTCTATCGTTTTCGATCGCGAGTAGGATCTGTAATTAATTTAACATACCGAATATTTAAATATATCTAATAAATATTTAACATAATTATTTTGTACAGAAAATTTCATTATTTAATATCAATAATTTATTTTTTCGAATATAAATTAAATAGGTTTCAACCTATTTATTTAGTCTTTCTCAGTTTATAATAGTTACAATATTTTTTTCATTCAATAATTATTTGTATTTAGCGATTAAATTGTCAATTATATATATAAATTGTACTATCAAGTATCAAGATAATTGAATTAAGAACGAGTTAAAATATGATTTCGAGATTTTCTAAAGTTCGAAGTGAAATACATCGACTCGAGAACTCGAGTCGAGCTAGCGAGTAGCGAGGGGGAGCTACTGTGAAAAAAGAAAAATAAAGACGCGTATAGGGACCTGAGTCCGCTTCGGGGCGAAAGAAAACGATGGAAACATGGCGACTTTCGGGCCATATGGCGTTTACGGGTGCCCAAGCACCGTAAACTTTCATGGACGTAGTCTAATCTCTCTTTTTCTCTCCCTCTATCCACCGCCGACCCTCTTCCTTGTGAGAACAGAAGCCTTAATCAGCGACCGCCAGACTCTTAAAGGATGACGAGTGGTTTCGGCTGAAAGTCACGGAGGCAAAGGTTCTTCGCTCTTTGCGTGTCTAGGTCGGGCTCGCATTGTTCGCAGAAAACTATTTTATTTCCCAACTCGTTCGATCTGTGCCAAATCTATCTCACCCTATTCTCTCTTTATATCCACTTTACCTTCTTCTTTTATGCGATTGCACCAGATTCTCTCTGTTTGAAGCTCTTTAAATTTTTCTTTCAATTCTGTCTCTAGCTATTCGCGCGATAAGGAAATAACACTCCTATCAATCACAGCCGAGATAGACCGCATCGATCGAGAATAACGGATTACGATACCGAGAATTCTACATAGCGTGACGCACGAGCGCTTTGCGCAAAATTAATGCTACGTCCGATTAATTTCCATCGCACGTTTGCGCGTTTTCAAGAAGACTACCGACAAAATCCCCTGGCGAATATCTAAGTCTGGGTGGAATTATACGGAAGCGTCTCCAGCATTAATAAACGTTTCAATTGTTGCCCTAAAGTTTCTCTCTCTCTCTCTCTCTCTCTCTCTCTCTCTCTCTCTCTCTCGCGAAGCGCGCATTCCGTACGTACACGCGGTAGAATACACAATGTGCCGATTCATATGCGCACACACAACATCCGCATGTGTACACACACACACACACATACGCACCCGCGCAGGTCGCGTCCACATGCGGGCATTCTTGCCACCGAAACGGGCTTCACCTTCGACCCGAGGGATCGATCTGCATAGCGGGTAGCTCTCGCATAATCGCGCAAAACGCGCCCGGCGGACATGCACATGCAAGCGGACGGCCGCTGGCCGTAGGAACGTTCGCATGCACACAGGTGTGCATGCGTAAGTGTGTGCGTGTGTGTCCAGTGTGTGCCTCCATGACGCGAACATGTAAGCCAGGTTAGGCGTCCCAGGAAGGGTAAGCCCTCTCTCCCGCTCACTAACACACACACACACTCTCTCTCTCTCTCTCTCTCTCTCTCTCTCTCTCTCTCTCTCTCTCGGTATGAGATAGAGCTTAGATTAGGTTGGCTCGAGCCAGTTCCGATTTCCGTGCTGATCTCGCGATAGATCTCGTGCCTGTTTCCGTGCCTGTCTCCATCTTCTACACCCACAGTCTTCATACCTCAGTCCAATCCGTCATTGTTATTGTTTATGATTATGTCATAATTATGGTATCATCCTTTACGGTGATGTATCTCTTGTTTCTCTATTAATTAGATACGTTTAACTCTAAATTCTTTGGAGTGGAATCTCACTCTAAAGAGTGGTAATTGAGCTAGTCTTCCAAAAGAACGGCTCAATTTTCATTCTTTAAGAATGAGAAATTTCATTTTCCAGAATGACAATTTACTCTAAAAGTTTTAGAGAGTTATCGTATGAATATTCATTGATGATGTAAAGTTCGATTTAGCATATTTGAAGCTTAATTTTTAGAGACCTGCAGTTTCGACGTAAAGGAAATGTAAACTTTCCTACGCGAAAATATTCCCGGAAATATACAACTGAATTTCTCGACAAATAATTAAGTCGTTTATTGTAATTTGTAACTTGCCGTTCTAGCACTCGCAAATCCAATTATCTCCAGATGAAATAAAACGGGTGTTGGTACGAGTTATATTGCATCGGGGTGCATCGGGGTGCATCGGGGTGCATCGCGGGGCCCAGAATAGAAGCGGCCGAGCCAGTTTCGATTTCTGCGGAGATCACGCGGTAGATCGTGCCTACCTCCGTGCCTGGCCCCCAGATTACTTCCCGGTGATCCTCGAGCGAGCGAGTTTACGTCTCTACGAACGGCTCTTGCCATTGTTATCGGCGTCGCTGCGCCGTAGCAACGTCGTGTATTCAACGAGTCCGAAACTTTTCGCGACTGTGCACACGACTGACGAGGAAGTCACGAAGCAAGTTCTACCTCGGGGGACGCGTTTAGCACCGTTGCTTTGCTCGTACGTTTCGTACACGCGGCGATTTTACAACGGCCATTAAACAGCCGTTGAACAAAACCGATTCTCAATCCTGACAATTATTTCACTAGAACCGAAATAAATGTCTCTCTTATCGTTGGCGCTTATATAAATTAAGCTCGCGAACGCGCAATCAGTTCCGTCATAATAATAAAATATTTTTGCACAAACGTGGATATCACGCCGCAACATCTATAAGATACTATTTACGATCTTGGCATTGATCGTCACGGAATAGTACTTGGCCTTATCGCTTTGGGATAAGAGAAATTTCTAGATAACGAAATATTTTATAAACACCATATTTTATCGTGAATTTCTTGAAATGAAATGGCAGTTTATCTCTGATGCAGAATTTTGTTTTCGAGCCAATTATGCGATAACCAACGATCCCAAAATGCATCTAGAGTCTCGTATCGCTCAGCGACACCTGGTCTTGCGAATGACCGAAGAAAATTAAGTCCACTCACTAGAATACACGATAAGATAAATTTCTTCGCACGGTTGATTTGGTGAAATGAAACGATATTCGCGATAAATATGATTTCTCTGTGACAATACGCTATACCCGGTGATGCAGCAGAATAGACAGCCACGTGTACGTCGCTTGCAGGCAAGTTCGATCGATCGTTCCGGGATTACCCTATATATATATAGACAATTGCTCGCTCGCGGACTAATTTCGCGAAATTGCATCGTTCCGCATCGTCTAAGCGATAATTGTCATCGATAGATAGACCGATTCCGCAACGAAGACTCGGCTCAGTTCAGCCCGCGATTTTGTGAGATCGATCCCGCGCTATACCGAATGGCGAAATAAAACTGCTACTTATTCGATACTTCGCGAATCATCCACGACGACTCTACTATAAAATTATTGACTTTTGCTATAAATACCATTTGCGGACTATAGTCGACGTACTTTCAAGACAGCGATTCTTCACCTTCGACGGTTCTTATCGTATAGAAGTTTTCTGTATATTTGATGAAACAATTGCAGTAAATATAATAAACTAAAAAACGATAATATGATGTGAAAAATTAAAAGTAATAGGAATTAAAAATGTATTTTATTATTCGTTTTATTGGTGAATTGATGACCGATTTTTACGATACTCTCGTAATTTGCTTTTGACGATGAAAAATTTCAAGAGCATTGAGAGCAGCAAAAGAGACTTTATAACATCGAGATTTCGACATTCCTTGAACTTGGACTAATCGATACGCAGCTTTCTCTTCTGAAGCATCCTTACTTTCCCGGAGACACGGATTTTAATTCGAGCCGCGTGGCAGGCCTCTTGAAATTCGATCCGAAATTACGGGACACGGTCCTCGTTCCGAGTTCCGGGCCGGTGGCAACGAGGAGCGGATGGGTGTGGGGACCCTCTCGCCTCTTTCCGTACAGTCCCATGGAATTATGGTTTCGTTGGTCAGAATTATGGTCGCGCTCTGCACCCATGACCGGATCATTTCCTGAGCGCTGCGTTGGCGTATTCGTCCGTTCTCTCTCTCTCTCTCTCTCTCTCTCTCTCTCTCTCTCTCTCTCTCTCTCTCTCTCTGTCTATCGCTCTCTGTTTTTTTTTCCACGTCCCTTTCTTAAATTCTCAACAGTCCTTAATGTGCCCTACCCTTACTCGTTCATTCCCTTGAACGAGAGGGCGTCTGAGTGAGAGTGCCTCTCCAACCGAGGGAATTACAGTTGAAAAAAGAGCATGGAAAAAAAAATGTGGTCCTCCGCCGCAAGAAAAACTGCTCCCTCTCGGATCTCGATGATATACACGGTCTAGACCGGAATGACTTGGCGTCGCGACGCCACGTACGTTTCTTTTTGCGAGCATGATTTAGATGATAAATCGTTTATCGATTTTGAAATCGTGTATAGAACACTTGCACGACGAAAACTGATTACCGATATGCATTACTGACAAATAAGGAATTCGATTTTTGCGAAGATTAATTTGAAACAGAATAAATAATAACTTTGATTACAAACCGAGGTACTATAAGACAATGCGATAAAATGAAGTGACATCTAAAGACAGATATCGATTTCACATTGTTTAAGAACATAACTTTCTTTAAGAACATAACTACTTTTTACATACTTTTTTTTTTTGAATTGTTAAGATAAGCGTAATATGCAGGGAAAACATTCTACATCCAAACATTTCAGGTTTGCTGTGTCGCTCTCTTGACACAGGTGCGCCTAATTCGACTTGTCTTTGACTATTGACGATTAAACTGCAATCGTTGCGCAACAGTAGAATGTCATTCGTCTTTAATTGTGAAACTTTTTATTATTATTGCTTAGTAAAATACTTTTTAGCTCTGTAATCACGGATAAATATTGAAATTAATTCCATATGTGTATCGAAAATCGAATTTTACAATTTTTACTAAGATAATAGTATAATTTTTAATAAGAATTAATCTTCGTATCTTAGCATTTTGAGAAAAGCTTGCGAAATATTTCTGTAACAATTGCATTCTTATTTTATGTCTTTATCCTGTGAAAAATCTGAAGGATTGATTTTAATTGATCCGAAGAATAATCATTAATTGTTTTCCATTTACACAAAACTCAGATAATTTTTATTTGTGACATTATAACTCAATTGAATGTTCACATTCCTTTTCATTTTGACAAGTATAATTCAATTGAATTTTTAACAATCTAAACTACAACATCAAACTACAACCTGCCGAACTCGAAACTGTATGCTTTAACTGTGTGCTTTGAGTCTTGTTAACTTATATTAAAAGTGAGATTTTTTTTTTTTGTAAACCTGTATTGTTAAACAATAACTTTGTCTACAAAGAGAGTCAACAAGTCACTACTTATTCATTCTATTTGACACGTCACTACGTGTCATTATGTAAGTAAATAAGATACATTTATTTAGACTCAATATAGATTTATGTGAAAGCAGATCTTATTTCTAATGCATTAGCTCATTATTGTTGTTTGCAGGTAGAACAACAAGATTACCAACCGTTCGAAAAACGGTTGTGCGTGTTTTTTTAAAACTCATAATCCTAGATCGTAGGACCTGCCGTAGCACAAATTTGTAGACGAGTGAACGAAATCCCTGACTCCCCGTGGCGGCTAGCTCACCCCCCGTGACTATTGTTTCCGATTCCGATGTGGTGCGGCATTGCCATCATTCTCTACCTGTTTCGGAAAAATCATCCTCCATTCCGGGTTTGTCCAGATGTGCCATCCAGACAAAGTAGAAATTTCACGGTTTTCCCAATACCTAAATCTTCCGAGAGTTTCGGGTTGTTCTGTAAACATGTGATTAGAGATATTTCAAGAAATTTATAGTCCTTCATTTGATTAAGAATCTTCATTAAAAGTAATTTTTAATTGAAGGATATGAAAAACATTACGGTTATTTCAAGCTATCGCTATCTCGTTATCAAACATGTAGCTCTATAATGTAACTTCGTTTTGTATTACGATATATCAATGTATTCTCCAATTTATTGACATTTAAATGTATTTTCGGTTCCGGTGTTATCGGTTGCAACTTCAAGCGTGTTATTTACGCGCGTACTTGCAATTGCTTGTATTTATATAAATATTGACAGAAGAGCATTTGCTTATGCGTTCGCGTTCCTGCACGCAGCCCACACACGCACACACACGTACACGTGCGTGCGCGCGCTTTCATGCGTGTGTACGCGCGACAGCGACGTGAAACGATGACGATGCGCATGTGCGCGTGCATTCACGCATATATACGTGCTAACGGCGCTTACGCATGCGCATACGTCGTCTCCGTAGCAGCTGTCCGCCAGGTGCGTGGTACCGTCGACCAATCGGAGGCCTCCCCTTGACCGGGGGGTGCTCAACCTTCGGCGTCCTCAATTACCTGCGTCCTATCCTGCAGGGATATAACCTGCCATAGAAGCATTGTCCATCGAAATAAATCCACCCTCGCGAAATATCCGTTCGTGTGTGAAGAAATAAAAGGACCATCGATGTACGGTGAGAGATTTTTATAAATGCGTACCGCGGGACGTTGACGTGTAACGGGAATAAGCAAAAGCATCTTTGTCGTGAGTACGATTTCGTTTGCAAAATGTAAACTTAAAAGAAGGATTGCAGGTGTTGAGGATTAAAATGTTTTTACAGAGTAATATTTATGAAAACGATTTATTCGAGTAATATTTTACAGAAGACATTCACGATTCAGAATACTGATATATTGGAGACTACACAATATTAAAATCGTAATTATTCAATTTCAGTCATTGGGGTAATGTTGTGAAATTTTTAAATAACAAAAATTCGATAACTGATGATATAATCACTAAATTTCGATGTGTCTTGTCTAATATCATGTCTAAATAATCATATTAATAGAAAACGAAAAATTATGATATATATTATATAAAATTATGATATAGGATTATTTGTCAAATTATTATTATTAAGAACCGTGGGATCCGCTGAATTTGGCTAAAAATAGGAATCTTTCTCTTATTTGATTTATTCTCAAGCTAAATCTTATTCATAACTATTTATTAAACTAACAACAATATTTTTGTTTTTTTCTATCAACAGCATATCGATGCTGTAACAGGACCATCGATTCCGGTCCTTCGCGACGCGACGCGATGCCTCAATTCCTGGCATCGCGCGGCGCAAAGTGTTACCGTTAAATAACAGCAATAGCCGCGCAAATTGCTGGCATTAGACGGCCGATCCATCGCGCTCAGGGAGAGCGCGTAATATTCGCGCACGCGTCTATGCACCGGCGCTTGCAATGGGTTGCAGCGGCTGCTGCTGCTGGGCATTTTTGTTCCGATCGCTCGCGGCGTTTTCTCTCCTCTCTCTCTCTCTCTCTCTTTCTGTCTTTCGTACACGCGATCGGAATCCGCAGCTGTACGAAAAATCATTTTCATGCCTCGTGTGGACGACCGTCCACGTGGCCGCTTGCAAAACCCAGGCTCAGCCGAGGAAATTCGCGCGGTCCAATCGGTGCGCGCTTACGAATCGTGCTGCGAAGTTTGAGAAATCGTTACATATGGGAACGAGCCATTAAAGGAGATCGACGCCGCCTAACTCTGTCCGTGTCGAATTGTCCCGCTCGCTACGCCGTGACAATAGCACGCCGCCTTCCCTCCCCCTTGTCGGCGAGGCTATAAAAGTGAAATAGAAACTAGCGATCCTATCAGCTTGGCGAGTTCTATATCGTACACAACGCTACATCGCGGGTAGTAACGAGTTGCGATTTATTAATGCTCGCGTCGACGACGTTGCGTCAGGTCAGGTTCGTCGACGATTCGAGATTGCTGTATCGGATGGTGACTTTGATCGATATAACGCTGAATCGCACCGGTAAATCGGACAATTTGTCATACGGAATTGAGGAAATATTTTTCATTCGAAAATGTAGCATTGAGATAGGCCGAAGCGGAATAGAGTAGTGCAAGTTGACGTTATTTGTTATTTTAACGATAAATAACGTCAACTTGTTACTTAGATAATCATTTCATAAACACAATAATTTAAGAGACACATAATTTTATTACACAAATTTTTTTGTCTTCAGTACACGGAGAGAAAGAAAAGAATGTAAAAAAAATGTTAACATTCTAGCAATCAATTTGAATGTCCTACCAACATGTTGATGGTCTGTCAAAATTATTTTCAGATCTGTATCTAAATTTTTAGATTTTTCAGCAAAATCGTTCTCTCCGTGTAGAGTTTCAAGACAGTTAAAGACATTACGATAGATATAGTTAGTGTATATAATTATAAAATAGGAAATGCTAAAATGATAACTAGCGGGAGAGAGATAAATACGTCAGATAAAAGAAGCGAGTGTGTTTTCTTGATAATACAACGGGAGTTTGCCATTTAGGGAAATCGTCGGCTCCTTTGAAACGCCCGCGCAGGATCGCCGGTGATTTGCCGCGGAAACATCGGTGGAAATGTCGCGCACGTGCACCGCGAGGTATATCCAGTTTAGGCCACCACCACGCGCGGTACGATTAATGGCCGACAATGGAAAACACGGTAGAGAAAGGGGCTCGACACCATGGGGAAATGACATTTTCCTACGTCTGCGTTATTTAACGAAATGCAAGCTGCGTGAGAACGGGAGGAGATTGCGGAATCACATCGCGATACGCACCGCCTCGGTATTTAGCATTGCTCATTGCCTCACGTTGCGTATCAAATGCAGCAAATTGAACAATGTATGCTTGAAAGATTAGTTAGAGATAGTGAAAATGCCATTGGGAGAAAGTATAGTGGATAACGAGTTGTTGTTTGATCCACAATTTTGATTAATGAAAAAAAAGAAAGTAAAGTGTGAATCCAATGGTTATATTTTCGGCACGTTTGTATTTTTTTATATTTTGTGATTTTTTTCATGTCAGAGGCTGATATTTCATGTATCGACAAATTTTTCAAGTGTATTGAATAGCTATATATAAGATAGAGAATTTTTGGAGACTATGTAATCTGTAATCAATCAATACATATGAAAAATTTGTTATACGATACATGAGATATCAATCAGAGGTTGTAAAAGTTAGTGCAGTCGATTTTTTTTTTATGTAAAATATATTCATCAAAGCTTTTGTCTGTAAGATTGTTAAAATTACAGAGATATTTTGATATTCCGCGAATATGTATCAATTTCGATTAGGAGTGCATTATTGTTTATGCAGACGTCCCTGCATATAAAGCAGTTCGCATCTCTCTGCGATTTACACCGTAAAATCGCCCGGTTTGTTATCAAACGATCAAAACGTTTCGCGCATCGTCGACCATAGCCATGTAGATTAATGACAAGCTTTGATGCGTACCAGCAATTATTAATTACTCGCATTACGCGACGCCGCCGGACTCGACGTACGCACCGTATGATGTTCAATCGCGTTAACTGTTAGCCTTAATGCACCAGGAAATGAACTTGCCTTCGGTGATCACGT